>NC_056732.1:309400565-309553065 GCF_019279795.1 Protopterus annectens | reverse complement strand
AGTGCTTTAGCCAAAGCTGCTGTTCTTGGTTTCTTGGTTGCACTTGACTCAGCTTTCCAAACAATGCAACTAAAGTTATCTCTTATAATATTACTACCTTTTATACTATCTAGAATTAAATCTAAATATTTTAGCTGCTCTTGCTACCATCCCATGTAACCAATATAAATTAACTAGAGTATATTCTACAATCGCCATTACAAACATACCATAATGTTTTTTCTTCTACAAACTTGAAACTCACCTTTTATTATGAGACATAATTTTTGTATTGAGAAAATGTATATCTCTCTCTATCTAAGGTAAATTACCTGGACTTTACTGATGATACAATAGTTGAGTAATTTACTTCTCTTAACATTGCTATTCAAGCCATTTGCATTTATTGACAAGACATTTAAGTCCATTTAGTGTTATTCTTGTATTCTAATACATTTGTGTTGTTAAATAACGTTCTCTTTCAAATTAAATTACCTCAATTCCCTCCTCCAAGTATCATATTATTTTTAAGATCAAATCTACTATTTTTGTTAGTTAGCTTATCCTGATTCCCAAGCAATAATAAAACACACAGAGAAATGCACCATAAGAGAAAATAAACCAAGACTAAACCTAAAACATGCATGAAGTCGGTCAAGCTCCCTAGCATGACTATTTGAGCAAGCTGTAATATTAATTCCTTGACAAAGTGGTGTAGACATTAAGCATTATAAAATACTAACAATGAGAAGTACGAGAAGACACTTTCACAGCAAATTCAGTGTAGCGCATAGCAGAGGCAACAGCGCATTGCAAACTCAGCACAGTATACCTCCATTACTAATCCAATAAATGATTTGTCTATCTATAAAATCAGTATACTACCAAGAAAAACATATCTGTAATATTATGAAATAGCAGTGGCAATCCAAGAATTATTCTAACTTGGCAGTTTATTGTATTTGTGTTAAAATGTGGCAGAAAAAATATGAGATGACGTCAAATAAAGTGTGCAGAGTTACTTCAGTAGAACTGTATGTATGATAATTCAGGTCAAGGAATGAAGATTGAAAAAAGCCTTGCCAAATGTGCATTATGTTTTCTAGGAGTTATAGTGGGCCACCTAAGGTATCTGGAATGTCAGCAGATGCTTACCAGTTGATAACACAATGCCACACGATGATAGCATGCATGTTTCTAATGCTGTGAGACTGCACTGCACACACTCACATAGATACATATTTCATGCCATAAATGGTATAATATCCATATATGCTGTCCAAAATAACACACTTGTATAGGACTATGTGGACTTTAATGGAGTCCTTGATGTATATCCATCCATAGTATGAATCAGAGAATTACATAATTATTATTCCACAGACCATAATGAAAATTAATTGGCATGTTCTCAGTCAACATGGTATATGAATACAAAATCCTTAACCTGTTAACTTATCTTAGAAACATTAACTCAGGCAATTTTTATTTATCAGTCATAGAACTGAAACAGCAACATGCCATGCTAAATTATTTACTAGATAAATTAAATACAGTGATTAGTGGGCACAAGTAAATGTTCTGTTTATGAACTATGTAATTGGTATGCATTTTCATCTACAGTTAAATTACATCACTGTAATAAAAATAAGTAAGATGTCTGTTCTCATAACTCTCCTATATTTACATAGAATTTTATTGCTTAGTTTTATGTAACACATTTTTGGTTTTGAACTTTGAAAGAAAGAAAGGCTGCATAAATAAAGTGCAGACAGAGTCATACAGAGTAGAAGAAAAGGGAGAAAACACTGGACTGTAAAGAGAAATGAAAACCATTAATGCTTTTATGCTTTTATGTTTTGATATATGCTTTTACTGGTTTTGCTTTCATAGGAAAATAAAGAAAAAAAGATTGGGAGGCTGGCCTAATGGTTAAGGTGTTTGCCTTACAAACACAAGGTGCAGGGTTTGTGTCTCACAAGGGATAATTGGCTAGGCTTAAAATGACTTGCAAGAGCAGTTAGCTTAGTACTAATCTATGAACCTATGAGAGAAAAATAGGAAGTAGTGCAATATGGCCAATAATATAGAAGTAGAGAGGATACTTGTATAAAATTAAGTAATGGAGGTTGGATTAATATTTTTCATGTCAATAAAAAGTAAACACTGAACCAGATGTTTAAATGAATCTTTAATCCACAGTTTGAACCCTTTTGTTCCTTTTAGTAGCAGAAATTCATCAGAAGCATGTCAGCCATTTTATTGCAAGGTTTAAATAGGCTCAAAGGCACCACAACTCTAAACATTTAAAGGTAAACACACTAAAAAAAAAACTTGCAAATATATGAAAGAAAAAAACTTGCAAATTTATGAAAGCATTATACATACCAAAAACATCACAATAAAACCCTAACATTAAAAATACTAATCAATACATTTAATAAATGTCAAAATATTAAAATAATGTTACAAATATTAATAAATCAAGCAAATGCAATCAGGTAAAACTCAATCAGATAAAGTGATTATACATTGGCAGCTTTGATTTTTAACATAGGCTTAATGGAAATAACATCCTTAATGTTTGGTGGGTTACAGGTGTTAAGTAACAGTTGCTAGATCACTTCTCTTTGTTCAAGAATTACTTCCCATTAACCCCCTCTATTATTAGGTGTAACTTTTTAAAGAAAACTAAATGCAAACTTTTTAAAATCACAACATATAACTGAGTGCTTATATAAGGTATTAGCTACAAGCCCTTTACTGATCACATAGTTGTGTTGGTAAATTATATTCCACAAAGGTTCTACTATCTTGTCAATGTAAAATGCTGGGCAGGACGAACAAAAATCACCAACCTGCTATCAGACAGTTTGGGGCAAACTTCACCCCTCCCCAGTCCCCATCAGACATACCTCAAAGCATACCTGTCACCAGTCCTCTACCTAGAATTTGCAAAGACCAGTTTGTAACCACACTCTTCATGGCAGAAAAACAGCCTCTACATGACCAGATAACATTATAGGCTGCCTACTAAATGGTCTGAAACAGGACCTAGTGGAACCAGTTGGTACTCTGTTCAACCGCAGTGTAAGTACTGGCTTTGTCCAGCAGAGTGGAACACAGCAACATTAATTCCCTTGCACAAAAGGGGTCTGTTAACCAACCCTGGGAACTATAGATCCTCTAAGGCTCACCAGCCATATCTGCTAGGCCATTGATAGAATAATCATGGGACCTTATCAAAAAAGACATAAGTGACTTTCAAACTGTTGTCCAGGCACAATTTGGCTTCTTTAAGGGTAGATAATGCTTATTAAAACCTGATGGATGACTTCAAGAATGTCACCAAAGCCCTGGATGAAGGCAAAACACCACATATAGCCTATCTTGACTTATCCAAGGCTTTTGAAACAATCCCCCACTCAGGCATCATTGAGAAACACACACAGCTGGGAACTGATAAAAGAAATGAACACAGTAATTAGGACTGTCCACAGAGATCCATGTGATATAACAGAAGTAAACAGGATATATTACTGTGCAGCCAAATTAATAACAGATAAATTCTACCACAAGAACACAAGGTAGTAAGGGAAAGGAAGGGGAGAAATTGAATGTCATCATGAAAGTACTGAATAGAAAAAAGTATAAAGCTGTTAAGACAATAAGTGTCACTGTTAGAGGAGAATAGAAGAGGGAACAGATAAAAAAATACTCCAAAAGATAAATGTGATGAAAGCAATGTGCAATATTGTAATGGAACAGGATCTGTCATGCACTATCACAAATAGTAAACTAAAAACATCAGCACAAGCAGAAAAACTTAAAAGATAGACAGATAAATATAAAGGAAAAATGCAAAATAAGCAATTTATTGATGACCTCAAAATGTTTTATAGAGAACTGGGAAACAAGGTAAAAGGAATTGTAAGACCACCCAAAAAAACAAGAAATAGATACATTTTGGAGAAATATTTATGAAAATCCTGTGCAAGATAACAAAGATACTAAATGGATAGAAGAAGTAAAAGAAAATATAAGAAGTTCAAAGGTACATGATATGATATGGGATGAAGTAACAGTCAGAGAGATTGAAACAAGTTAAGAAAAGCCTTTAATTAGAAAATACCAGACCCAGATGCAGTACCTAACATCTGGTAAAGTTATTAACATTTTTGTACAAATATTTAGCCATGAGTAAGAACTATTCATATGCACACACTAAACATACACCAACCTGACTAACAACAGAAAAAACAATGCTCCTACTTAAGAGTGAACCTGCAAGTTACCCTAAAAATTATAGACCAATAACTTACCTTCCAACTAAATATAAACCATACACCGGAATTGATGCAAAGTTTATAGTCATTTAGAAGAAAACTCAATCATGGCAATAGTACAAAAGGGCAATAAAAGAAAGTCATATGCAACAAAGGATCATCTGTTGCTAAATAAAGTCATAATGTAGAACTGTAAAAATGGGAAGAATCTAAGTATGGCATGGATTGACTACAAAAAGGCATTTGATTGTATTCTACATTCATGGTAAAATAGTGCTTAAAAATGTATAAGATGCATCCTACACTGATCAACTACATTACAGTGACCATAAAACAGTGGCAGACCACTTTACAATTAAGCCATGATAAAGGACAAATTATTATTCCAGGGATAAAAATTCTAGGGGGGGCTTTTCCAGGGTGTCTCCCTGTCATTGCTGCTATTCTGTCTTGCTCTTCACCCATTAAGCTATGTACTTAACAGATTAGCTCCTAGAAAACAACAAAGTATAAATACTTCTCATCTTCTCTTTGTTGATGATTTAAAACTGTATAGCTCATCAGATGTAGAACTGAAAACAAAACTGCAAGTAGTCAAAACCTTTTAGATGATATAAGAATGTCATTTGGTCTTGATAAGTGTGCAAAAGCAACCTTTAAAGCAGGAAAACTGCAGTACCAAGAAAACATCATTTTGGGACAATAATGTGATATAAAAGAACTTGAGCAAGAGGGAGTGTGTAAATATTTAGTAATTGATAAAGGATCAACAATAAAACATGAACAAATGTGAATAAAACTTAGTAAGGAATATTTTTGAAGACTTAAATTAATCCTGAGAACAGCGTTGACATCTAGGAACAAAATTTAAGCTATAAATTAATTTGCACTTCCTGTCCTAACTTACAGTTTTGGAGTGACTGATTGGCCCCAACACATGTTGGCTAGATTAGACAGGAAAACAAGAAGGATTCTTCATACTCACCAAATTATTTGTAAAAATCAGTGCATACCAAGATTATATATTCCTGTTCCAAAGGCGATATGGGCCTCCTTGAAATTGATTTCATGTATATATCTGCAATCATGGGACTGCACACATATCTGCTGACCTCACAAGACCCAAATGTAGTAAAAGTTTTGGAACATAAGGAGAATAAATCTAAGATGACTTCCCTTCTCGGTTTAGTAGAAGCATATTGGCGTCAAGCAGGAATGGAAATCAGAACAGAAGTAGATAAAAATCAGGTGGCAACTGAATGTGCCAAAAAAAGAAAAAAAACAAAAGAAAGAATATAAGGTGAAGGATCAGATGAGAAGGCAAGAAATGTGGAAAATGCATAAATATAGTTGCAAGTATAGAATACTCCTGGAAGGACCTCATGTTGAGCAGGATTGACTGCAGGAAAGGTTAAGGAAAGGCAAATTCAAACCAAAAGGTGAAAGGTTAACATTTGGAGCCCAAGATGGTGGGCTACATTCACGCTGGTTTACAAAGTCCATTGAACATGTAGGAGAAACAGACAAATGTAAGTTTTGTAAAATGGAATTGGAAGCAGTCACACACCTTGTTGCTGGTTGTGACATACTAATGGCAGAAGGATTGTATACTGAAAGGCATAACAATGTGGCAAGACTGTTACACTGGGGATTATGCAAACATTATAATAGTGAAGTAGCTAAAAAACACTGGAAATATGAGCCACAAAGCATCAGAAAATGATGAAGTCTACATCACATGGGATCACCCATTACCAACAGCTCAAAAGATAGATGCGAGAAAACTAGATAAAGTGGTCCATAAAAAGAAGACGAAAGTAGCATTGATCACTGAAATCTCTACACCCAGTGACTAAAGTGTCTTGCATAGAGAGGGACAGAAAGTCATAAAATATCAGGATTTGCAGGCAGAAACAAGAGCAATGTGGAAGAAAGATATCCAGACAGTTCCAATAGTAGCAGGAGCAAAGGGCCTTATAAAAAAGTATATTTAACTCTATAAGAATTGCAGAAAGAGTCATTACTGCACACATTACGGGTGATGGGAAGAGCACTTTTGGCTGACATCAAAAACTGAAACAATACTAATTTCATGAACTTTTATCATAGTTTGACTTAGGAATGGGTCTATTCCCATCATGGCATTAGAAACCCAAAAGATTTGGAGAAATTAAAAAACTGGGATTAACACATGTTGCTAGATGGGTAGTCAACTGGATCACCAACAGAACACATACAGTCAAATTTGGGGATTCTACTTCTAGCAACAGACCAGTTGCCACTGTTGTACCACAAGGATTTGTGTCGGGCCCCTACAGTTTGAATGTATTCCTCAGATGTCCAGGGGAAAACAGATGGCCTGTGGCTTACCATGTTTGCCGATGACTGCAAACTGAGTACAATCACCGAGTCCTCCAATGATACTGACACACTACAAAAAGGCCTTACACAGACAAAGGATTGATGCCAAAGCCATGGTCTCAAAATAAAAACGAAATTATATGTTATTATCCCTTATAGCCAAGGGGAAGTCCTTGCACATTAATATTAACACTACCCCCTTAGCTGAAACCCTGTGGTGAGAGATTTGGGAACACAGGTTGATAGCATCCTTAACTGTGATCACTTCTATTCACAGTGGTAAGGAAGGTCATCTCATAAGTAAGGGCATTGCATCCAGAAATAAGGATGTTAAAACTCTGGTGTACTCATCCCTCATCAAAGCCCTAATAGAGTACAATACTCCCTTGTATATGTACCTCATCAGTCACCTGCAGCAGCTGGAGACACCTCAGAGGTTTCTCAACAAGACAATTCATGGCTTGCATGGACAGACCGAAGGCACTGTCACTCTACTCTGTATCTTATAGGCTGCTGACAGGTGAATTGTGCCTGGCCTAGAGAGCAGTTTCAGACCCTGGCTTAAAAGAAATGGTGCACATCCACAAGTCACATGAGACAAGATTCACTCACTCTAGGGATCTTAACCTAGCCTGCAACATTAACAGGACATGCTAGAGTGACAGATATGTCTCCCAGAGATTGCCACTCCTCTGGAAAAAAAATTCCATTTCACATAAAACAGAACTCCTTAATGACCCAGTTTAAGTATAACTTAGGTAACTGGATGGGAAAATGTGCAGTTACCCTGGTTGTGTCACCCATGCCCCTCTTAGATAAGGGCAGTCAGTGATGATCATACACTTGCACTGCAAACATGGACCATACAAGTTGGTCAATAAGGGAACAATGCTATAACATGGCTAGGCTTTTAAAGGCCCTAGGGCCTAGTAACCTCTTATTAATCTAAGGTGAGATCTGCCTGGGCACCAGGCCAGTGTCTGATCCTGCTCTGGTGGGATGGTTGTATATGCAATAATCTGATATAGCTGATTACATCAGCATTGTCTGTTGAGCATGTGGTGGTACATCAGCATTGTCTGTTGAGCATATGGTGACCACAGCACCCCACATGCTGGTGTAAAAGGATCTCTGTAATATCAAGTAACATCACACACACACACACACACACACACACACACACACACACACACACACACACACACACACACACACACACACACACACACACACACACACACACACACACACTTGATTGCAGTGAAAACAGAACCCCTACCTGTCTAAATACACAGACTACAGAACACAGTACTATACATACGTGCCACTGCACAAGTCTGACTTTTACATGTCTGCAGGTTGATTTAAAGTGGATGACATCAGCAGGCCATGTGGAAGACAAGAGGTTGGGATAGCTGCATAAAATGAATGTGTAGGCTTGTGCAAGCATAAAAAGACTAGCAAGCCTTGGCATTGCAAAAGTAACTGTAGGATAGCACATTTAATCTGCTGAGTACAGATACACACATACACACACACACACACACACACACACACACACACACACACACACACACACACACACACATACACACATACACACACACACACAAACCCAGTTAACTGCAGTGAGAACAGAATCCCTACCAAAGTACACAGACTACAGAGCACAGTACTCTACTCAAGTACCATGATACTAGTCTTACTTTTACATGGCTGCAGGTCAACTTATACTGGATGACATCAGCAGGCGATGTTGGAGACAAGAGGTTGGGAGGGCTGCAAGAAATGGATGTGTAGGCTTGTTCAGGTATAAAAAGTACCAAATCACTTAAAAAGACCCGCTTGGATCACAGTAGCTCGAGCAGGCAGTGTTGGACAACTACCTTCACCAAATACAGTCAATGTTAGACACTACCTTCACAAAATACACGGTAGTAATATACTGAAAATGACAATAATCCACTTCACGATCTAATGTGAACACAGGTTTAATGCAAACACAGGTTTAGCGCTTTCATCTACCAAGAGTAGACTTCTTCAGAACCAATGATTTCAAAGATTCAAGTGCATATTTAAAGTAAATTTGGCGCCAAAAAAAAACAATTAATAAATCAATGTTTTTTTCAATTTGCTAGCAAAACTATTCACATATTTTCATACATTCAATAACACTTATGTGAAAATGAAACATCTTATAAATCTTCTAAAAATCTACTATATAACAGTATAAAAATACTATAAAAAATAGTTTATATACAACTAAACTTACATTTCAAATACACTAAAAACATAAGCAATCGAAAAACTAAGTATTGTTTCCATCACAAAGTTTAAAAGTTCTAAAATTCCTATACGAGTTCATAATATATGTGTGACATACATAATATATGGAATTCTAAACTGTAATCTACACCTAATAACATTTTATACCTCTCCTGAAGATTACAATGCTGCAACTACTAGTGATGTGTATTCACCCTCTATCTAATAGGAGAAAAGGTTTTATACTAATATTGTCGTTTAGACCTGGCCAAGAAGTAGCATCACACATTATCTGCCATTTTGACTCCAAACATGACAGTCCTACCTTCCAATTCCCCCCATGATCACTCACCCCAATTTGGTCAATAATCTTGAAAATAAAACCATGTTGGGATCCCTTCTCACTAATGTGCTTACTTAGTGCGTTCTTCATATCACCTTTTTTAATTTTACATAGATGTTCGTATATACGAGTTTTCAGCTTCCTTTCCGTCTTACCAATATAGTAAGCTTGACAAGCAGAACAAAGCCAAATAAACCACCCGCATGGTGTTGCAATTCCCCTTTTTTCCATAACATGTGGTTCTATTGCTATTGGCCAGTTTAGTAGTCCTGTTGGCATTAATATACTGACAGTACTTGCAACTACCACATTTACTGGTATGTTCGTCTTGTATGCTCCTACCACCCTTGTTCTTCTTCATTCCACCTTCTATAATTCTTTTAAGATTGAATGAGGTTTTAAATACACTAACAGGATGGTTTCCTAGTACCTTAACAATATCGTCCGTACTTGAGAATACATCCCAATGTCTCTTCAAGATCTCCTTAACCAAATTGGAGTAGGGGTTGAACATAATCACACACACATTTCTACCATTTCTCATTACTCCCTTTTCTGTGTGACTAACAAACGTACTTCCTAATAACGGAAGATATTTAATCCCCCATGTTCTCTTCACATAATTGGTAACATCTTCCACCATAGGTACAGGGTATCCCCTGGCCAAAAACATCTCTGCAACTAACCCCATCTGTTCCTCCATAACCGGTCTTGTAGAACACATGCGTGCAACACGAATGCATTGTCCCTTCAGTACATTTTTAAAAATGTAAGGTGGATGGCAACTACCATACTGTAAATAATCATTTGAAAATGTGGATTTCCTATAGATTTTAGACTGGAATCCTACATTGGTGTTGCTGATGTATGTGTCCAGATATGGTATCCCTAGCTTCTCCACTTTATAAGTGAATCTAAGAAAACAGGTGGTGCTGTTCAGATACGATATGAAACTAGGTATATCCTCTAATGATCCCTTCCATAGGATAAAAAGATCGTCTATAAAACGTGTATACAAAACAATGTTGTTAGAAAATTCACTAGATAGAACAAATGTTTACTCCCATTCGAGCATGACGAGATTTGCAAAAATGGGGGTGCAAGAGGCCCCCATTGCCACACCTCGAATTTATTTAAAGTATTCTCCCTGATGTTCGATATAATTGTGTGAGAGAACGAGTCTCATCATGTCAAGAATAAGACATATTTTGTCCCAAGCAAGATTGGAATGTTTTCTCAAACTGTTCTCAAAATATTCCAATCCTATAGTGTTAGGAATACACGAAAACAAATCCTGAACATCTATAGTCAAAAAAATCAAGTTGGGAGACCATATGTCGTGTTTTAACTTACTTAGGAAATCCCAAGAGTCTTTCGTTAAATGCGGAACATTGAGGTATACATGTTTACACCAATGGTCTATAGCGACCCCTATATTGAATGTTTTAGATTTTGAGCCGGATATTATAGGTCGAAAGGGGGGGGGTTTCTACATTTTTGTGAATTTTAGGGATACCAACAATTCTAGCCATAACTGGGTGCTCAGTTCTAATAAAGTTATACACATCGTTCGTGATGCGATTATCCAACAAAAATTCCTCAATAACTAAATCTATTCTATGATATCCAATATTGATCTGGTTAATGGATGTCTCTTCATAGTTACCTGAATTAAAAAGAATATCTTGTATGGCTTTACAATAAGTATTGGTGTCAAATATCACTAAGCCTCCCCCTTTATCCGGTTTCATTATCCTAATTTCACTGTTTTCAACCACCTTATCCAAACACCATCTTTCACCCTTTGTGAGATTGTCGTTAAAAAGCATGTCAATCCATGGGTCCCTCTGTATACTCCTATACAAGTTGTAAATATCCTTACATACCATCCGTTCATAGTTGTTCACCTGCCCATTAGTAACTGGTATATATGCACTTTTTCTAACCAATTTTTTGGGGGAGCCTTCATTTTTGTCATTGTTGAATTGGAGTGCTAACTGTAGCCTACGACAGTATAGTTTCACTTCCTTGATAGCATCAAATACATTGAATTTAGCTGTAGGAATGTATTTCATTCCCTTACTAAACAAGGAAAAAAATTCCTCCGTGATATACACATCAGTAAAATTGTACACTTTAAAACCGGAATATGTAAAAATAATAACTTTACTGCCTTTGCTAGCCTTGATATCAATAGGTTCCTTGTTCCTATCTTCTGTTTCTTTAATCATCAAACTCGAGTTGTACAATGGTCCGTGTGTCTCAATACTACTAGGGGGCACTCCCTCTTTCAAATTTATCTCCTTCTGCGGTGTATGGGTGCTTGATGGAACCTCCCTCCTTGAAAATTTTCATCCTCTTCTCTTCTTATATTCCTATCCCTGTTAATCACATAGTGGGGCTCAATGGTGTTATTCCTATTCTGTTGACTACGGGGCCAAATATATACCCTTTTTGTTCTGTATGCCTCTAAATCTCATTCTAATTTGTTCAACTTCCTGTTATATATGTCATACACTTTGGATTTAGCTACTCTGAGCTGTTTGTTGAATAGTTCTTGCCAAGAAGGAAAATTGGGATCCTGGGTGATGTCATTATGTAATTGTTCAATTTCAACCATCAAGCTCCCAATCTTTTCATCATTGTATTTCATAAGAAGCTTAATGAACTCAAAACCAAAGGAGTCAAACAACTTATTAAATTCATACTGTACAAATTCACTAAACTGTACACCTAACGGTAGTTTAAAAAATCTGAGCCCCTTTGGCACAATCTTTAGATTCATACATTTTTCTAAATAACCATTGTCAATTTTAACTCCCTTAATATTGTTTAATTTCTTACGCAATAAATAAATTTTAGATTTGATAGAACTGTTCGCATAATTCACATTTGCGTCATCCAGTTCCACATTTGTTGATTGTTTATAACCAAAATCATAATCAGCATTTAAAAAACTAAACATAGCGTCGTTAGAATGCTGTTTACGGTTTTTATTATTGCGGTTAACATATAAATCACCCTTGTCCGTACTACTGTGTGTAGTTCTTTTAACACATGGACTTGAGCAAATGTCATTAATCACAGTACCTTTGCAATGGTCAGCATGGTTCCTGACCGTTGCTGAATATGTCCTCATTGTCGCCCGTTGTTTGGGCTTAGCCCCCATACGATAAGTTTCTTCCTGCGAATGGAAGAGGCTGAAATCGAAAGTAAATTCTGCATCATTGTTTATTTGGCTTCCTGTTCTGCTTGTCAAGCTTACTATATTGGTAAGACGGAAAGGAAGCTGAAAACTCGTATATACGAACATCTATATAAAATTAAAAAAGGTGATATGAAGAACGCACTAAGTAAGCACATTAGTGAGAAGGGATCCCAACATGGTTTTATTTTCAAGATTATTGACCAAATTGGGGTGAGTGATCATGGGGGGAATTGGAAGGTAGGACTGTCATGTTTGGAGTCAAAATGGCAGATAATGTGTGATACCACTTCTTGGCCAGGTCTAAACGACAATATTAGTATAAAACCTTTTCTCCTATTAGATAGAGGGTGAATACACATCACTAGTAGTTGCAGCATTGTAATCTTCAGGAGAGGTATAAAATGTTATTAGGTGTAGATTACAGTTTAGAATTCCATATATTATGTATGTCACACATATAGTATGAACTCGTATAGGAATTTTAGAACTTTTAGACTTTGTGATGGAAACAATACTTAGTTTTTCGATTGCTTATGTTTTTAGTGTATTTGAAATGTAAGTTTAGTTGAATATAAACTATTTTTTATAGTATTTTTATACTGTTATACAGTAGATTTTTAAAAGATTTATAAATTGCTTCATTTCCACATAAGTGTTATTGAATGTATGAAAATATGTGAATAGTTTTGCAAGCAAACTGAAAAAAACATTGATTTATTAATTGGGATTTTTTGGCGCCAAATTTACTTTAAATATGCACTTGAATCTTTGAAATCATTGGTTCTGAAGAAGTCTACTCTTGGTAGATGAAAGCGCTAAACCTGTGTTTGCATTAAACCTGTGTTCACATTAGATCGTGAAGTGGATTATTGTCATTTTCAGTATATTACTACCGTGTATTTTGTGAAGGTAGTGTCTAACATTGACTGCATTTGGTGAAGGTAGTTGTCCAACACTGCCTGCTCGAGCTACTGTGATCCAAGCGGGTCTTTTTAAGTGATTTGGTACTTGTTCTTCATTCATTTCAGGTATAAAAAGACTAGCAAGCCATGCCATTGCAGAAGTAACTGAAGGATAGAATAGTTACTCTGCTGAATACAGACACACACACACAGTTGACTTTAATGGGAACAGAACCTCTACCTATCTAAGTACACAGACTACAGGCCTCAGTACTTTACATAAGCACCATGGTACAAGTCTGATGTCTACATGTCTGCAGGTCAGCATACAGTAGATAACATCAGCAGTACATGTTGGAGAGAAGAAGGTGGAAGGCCTACCTGAAATCGATGTGTAGACACACACACACATACACACACACACACACACACACACACACACACACACACACACACACACACACACACACACACACACACACACACAGTTAACTGCAGTGAGAACAGAACCCATACCTATCTAAGTACACAGACTACAGAACACAGTTCTTTATGCTAGCTCCACTCCAAAGGTCTAACTTTTACATGGCTTCAGGTTAACTTATGGTAGATGACATCAGCAGGCCATGTGGGAGACAACAGGTTGGGAGGTCTGCATAGGCACATAGATTCATAGGTTCGTATAAGGTCAGTAGCTTAAGTGTAGGGCATGTCCTCTGTGTATAGAACCCAAGCTGTGTAATAACACAAGTACTCTTATTGACCATAGTTGGAAGTTTGGGTTTAGCAGAGCAAGGTTGTCAGCACCACTGACTGGCCTTGTCCATGACAAGCACACATCATTATATATTAGACTTTGTACTGTGGTTGATATATGTGTGTTTAAAATATTGAGCCCCCGGGCTTGTACTGGGTGTTGTGGGGGGATGGACAACACATGTATGTATTGTAAATATATGACATATACTTAGAATTCGTCCTGAATTTCTAATGTTTCCACATGTAGTTTTATGTCATGCAAAGGAAATGGACAATAAACACTAATAAGAAAGCATCACATATACAGTCCCATAGCACAGTGAGCAGCGGATTTGGGTGATGGTTAACAAAGTGTACATACATGCGAGTTAAGCCTGTTTGCACATTTGTAAGTGGTGCACAAACGTTAGCAGCATTGCTAACATCAGTAAAAATAATACTGCATGGCATACAGTGTATTTGAATACAGGACCATGTGTATGCCAGTGCTACACTTACACCTGTTGCCACAGGAATGCTAAGGAAACACCTGTGCATGTTTCACTTCATTGCTTGTAAACTGCAATGTCACAACAGTAAAACAAAGATTGCACACGCTGTACTAGAACCCAGTACCATCTGTACTCCAGGCTGGGTTTTCACAATGACCAGGGGCATTAATTGAATGTATCCAGTTACTATTTTTGGCTATATGTTCCATAGGTGGTCCACTGTGCTTCGTGCAAACCCAAAAAGCACAAGCATTACCTGCTGACACTATTAGCACAATGTGGCACATCACAGAAAAAGGGAAATGAAAAAGGAGAGGAATAAGAAAGAAAACTTTAGTAATGGACATGTATGAGTAAAATAAGTGTCTGCCGTCACATGGTAAGGTACTTTTGGATAAATCCACCACTGTTTACTTCATTACTGCACCAAGTTAAGATATACAAGGATAAGGCATAATATTATTACAGAATACATTCTAGGTTCAGGACTTACCTTGCAAATGCAACAGTTGAAACAATTTTATTTCAGGCCCTGAATTTCCATGTGTCTACTCCCATAGGATGGAAGTACGCAGGAAAAAACAGAATGTAGGCTAGATGAATGCTTTAGAGTTTAGAGCTTGTTGAATAACTCTACCATGCTGAAATCACCTGCTTATGTTGTAATTAGCAGATATGAAAAAACATCTGCTACCTTACTGACTATATGAATTCTGTTAGTTCCCATTGTTGCACAATATGCACCTAAGTGCCACTGTGCACACCAATGCTGAAATAAGGTGAACACAAGAGAACTTATTACTGTTGTCCATGTCCTTTATATTGTGCAAACATGTATTTCAAACAGTAGAGGGAAGGTTGCAGAACCTGTAGTAGAACCCAAGACCTTCTATACTGTAGCTCTATGCATACACAAGCTGCCACAAGAATAGTTATGTGATCTGCATTGAGAAACCTGACATTCATTCCTCCATTTCCTGTGTTTACATTAAGCATTGCATTGCACAAACAAGCACGAAAATTAAAAAATATCTTTTAATGTAATGTGGATAGATAAGATATATTTTAACAAACAATAGAGAAGATGATACAGAACTTGTGACTTGAGCACTGCTTGCATGCACTTTTACACTTCACAAACCTATATGTACACCTTTGTAAGTGTAACCTGGTACATTCCACTGATGTCGTCATTCACGGTTGCCATGCATTCAACACGAACACTGTGGAAGTGTTTACATGAAGTGAACATCCCTGCACAGTTACAAGTTTTTGGGATTCAGCACTTCTAATGAGTTTACACCTCATTTGCATCTTCACCGTGCTGACAACCTTGAATCTACACAGTTGGTAACCATGTTGGTAGGGAAACTGAAGTGGAGCCCAATATTGTACAGTCAAGGAAGGGTATTACTCAGGTGTATATATCTGCACAGAGGAATTCAAGTTTGGGATTCTATATTTCTTGAGGTTTACACTTTTAGCTGTTTACATTTGTTATGATTATATTGTTCATTTGATATGGGGGTGCAAAGTGGCATTTATGTCATGGTATTTAATAAGAAATTGTTGCTATTTTTAAAATATTTTCTAGCATCCGACATGTCTAGGAATGTCATAATGTATGTGAGGTTACATGTTAGGGTCTTTTCTGTACAAATGTATGTACAATTACTTGGTCTAGTTTCCATGTAGACTCCTTTGTGTTGCTGTATTTGGTAAACTTTTGCATACATGCCCATCACAAGCACAGAGTCTACACGGATACTTTACAGCTTGTTGAATCACTCCACTGTGTTGATTTCCTTCATTAGTATGCAGTTCAGCTACTTATGCTGTAATTCGCATGCCACAAAAGTTTCTGTGTTTGTGTGTGAGTGTGCACTGCTACACAGAATTTGCTGAATTTAAAACTTTTTGTAGCCATGTGCGCATCTAGTCCATAATGTGCACATGGTCAGAATTATCTTGTAGGCTTTATTGAATCTCCTCCATATCTTTCACCACTGAACTATGCAGTACTGAAGATATAACAGCTGTTCTGTGTAAAAAAAATAATCCACATTTTGACATTAACAGTGCCTAATGCCTCATCATATACTGAGAAGATGATGGACTTGCAGAATGTTATACTAAGCAATGCGGCATCAGAGGATGGCATTAAGGGACAGCTTCCCAATGGAACTCACACTGTAATGTATTCATGCCCCACTTAAGAAACTAATACCCACCACCCTGGCTGCCGACCTCCTCCCAGCAGACTATCTGCAAAAGGCTGCTGACACCATAGCATACCCCATCTCAATCTTGATCAACAGAGCTATATCTAAAGCTACTGTACCCACTATATGGAAAATCTCCCATGTCATACCTCTCCATAAAGGAGGCAGTTCCACTGAACTGTCAAACTTTAGACCCATAGCTATTCTGTCACCTCTAGCTAAAATTATGGAGAAGTGTGTACACATACAGCTCATGCACTACATCACACAGAACAAGCTGTTGTCCAACTTTCAGCATGGGTTTAAGCCACACCACAGTACTACTTCTGCCCTCCTCTCTTTCTCTAATGTCATTAACCACAACCACAATAATAAAAAACTATCCTCAGCACTCTTTCTAGATATATCCAAGGCTTTTGACATGGTTGACCACAAAATGCTTATAAATACCTTGAAGGCCTTCTTCTTAAACAACCATGCACTCCAGTGGTTTCAATCCTACCTGCAGGGCAGGCAACAGGCATTCCTATGGCAGGACAAGCTATCATCTCGCCTACCCATCACATTAGGAGTCTCCCAGGGCTCAAAACTAGGACCCCTTCTTTTCTCCATCTTTATCAACTTCCTTCATTCAATCATCCCAGATGCTACCTGCATTCAATATGTGGATGACTCCACCTTGATTTGTTCTGACACCTCACCAGCTACTTTATTCACATTAACCCAAAATACCTTCAGTACAGTGGAAAAATTGCTCTCCAATCAACATCTAATCCTAAACCCCAACAAAACTAAGCTGCTCCTCTTCTCCCCCAAACCCAGGACCCCCCTGCCATCCTTCAACATAACAGCTAACAATGGCACTATCATCTCCCCAGAAGTCCAAACTAAACTACTGGGTGTCATAGTTGATAACAACCAGAAGTTTGATGTGCATATCAATCAAACTATCAAAACCATTAATAAAAAAACTTCACTCTCTTTACAGAATCAAGCCTTTCCTTATCCCACTTGCTAAAATTACAATTTCCCATTCCCAACTACTATCAACTCTTCTCTATGTCTCACCTCTATTCTCCAACTTAAACAAAACAGATCTTAATAAACTATCATCCTGTTATAACCACATTGCCAGATTTGCTATTGACACAGCTTTCCGGACACACCACTGTCACAACCTAAATCGCCTAGGATGGTTTGAACTGCCTAGCCTACTGCAGTTCAACCAGCTAATAGTGGCACATAAAGTCCTTTACCAACCAGAAAATACACCTGCACTAAAAAATATTAACAGCCCCTACACCAGCACCTGGCCACTGAGATCATCCACTAGACTCCTAGTTCAAGCATACAAATCCAACTACTCAACTGGGGACTCTCTGTTTACCAACTCTGTTGGAAAAACATGGAACAGAGTCCCAGATGACTTGACCCTAGAACCCTCACTAACTCGATTCAAAAACAAACTCAAGAAATACTTCAAAACTCATTGGTTATGTCCTTGCACTAACCCTGACTAGTGACCTCTATTACTTGGGTGCCTTACCTTCAACTACTTCTAACTTTTTTCTACCACGCCATTTTAGGAAGTGTCAATTGTATAACTGCAGCTCAATGTGTCTTAAATCTGAATGTAATGTTATGTATATATAACGTTGAAAATAATGTTATGTTTTGTAAAGTGTTTTATAATAAGTTAGTACTATATGTGTTAAATGCTGGTATTGCTTATGACTGTAATCTGCTGGAAACTAGCATTTACTAAATGTCCAATATGTATTATTATCTTGGAGCTTTTCTCCCCAGGCCTCCGCTGAAAATGGACATATATCCAGTCAGACTATCCTGGTCAACAAATGTAAAATAAAAATAAAAAATAAATAATGCATAATGTGGAACTAAGAGCAAATGCAACAGGTGAAAAATATCTATGATTGCATCAATGTATAGCTACCAAATACAGGTACTGTTACCTTTGCTTATCTTCAGTTGATTTAAATTAACAAAACTGCCATTTAGTGCCTAAACATGGCAATACCACCATGTATGTGTGGGCATTAGTTACACTTATAAACTGAATGTGCTATGTTCAGTCTATTCAAAGACTAGGAATGTAAATTATCATTTTGAAATCTGATTTAGCAGCCCCAGGGTTGCCAAATCTCTGAGATGCAGGATACACAGGTGCAAGTGCTGAAGCAAATTGAGGGCATTCTGGCAGTCAGAAGAAAGCTCAGGAACAGTGCTGTCTATGCCCAGTCAATTTTTGATTCAAAAAACAAATCTTTTGGCAAAAAAGGACAAAGAGTAAACCAAAAGATGATAAGCTTTCTTGAGCATCTGGATAGTGTATAATTGCAATCACAATCAGTTATTGTTTTCAAATTTTCAGTGGTGGTCAACTATGAAACTAACATCACTGCTTTATCTTTGGTAAAGCTAGATGTCATTCCCAGTTTAAGCACGTTATGTTCTAGGAATAGTAGAGTTATTATTGTTTATCTGATCTTGCTATTTAGTCTGAAGAGCAGAAACCTGGCATGCATTGAAGAGATGAAAGTTACATTTCAACTAATGTCCAGTTTCGGTCTTTCAGAAACTGTGCATTTAATTCAATATGTCAGGTGCTATGACAGCAGGAGCTAACCAAAATGTTTATGTTTCTGACAGCATTGTAAATACATTATAAAGATGTTTCAGTTACATTTAATTCCATAAAAGAAGCTGAATCCCAAGGTAAAGTTTTACATTGATTGCCACGAAGCATAAGGGACTGTCTTCGAAAACGGCAAAATCATTGTTGTTTTTTTCACAATACATGATGTCGAGCTTTATTGTTTCTTCTTCTTTTTTGGGAGGGATGACTGGTTATAAAACAGGGGAGTGGTGGGGGTCCCTCCTACTGCAAGAATAAGTTTCACGTGTGCACTTTGATATCTTTTGAATGATAACTAGACTTAGACCACAACATACAATAAAATAACCTGAATAAGCTGTTACATTGTTGGGGAGGGTCTAAGATTTCTGCTTTCGAGGGGTTCATTTAGAACCAGATTAGAATATATTACTTTACAAATGCAAACGTTTTAAGTGGGCTATAGTAAACTCACTGAATAATAAATATTTTGGTGTAGCATTAAACTTTCAGATGACACTGTCCCGGGAATTCAATAAACTCCACGTAGGCTTAGAGTGAAGCCTACATAGAGTTTACATCTTTGGGCGATGAGCAACAGTGCTAATTGCATATGCATGTCCACATAGCACCTACACAGATGCAAGCAATGTTTCGTAGACAGCAACAGTGTTGCCAGTCAGGAAGCCATGTAAAGCCGCATGAAGGCATATAGCACATGCAGACAAGTTTACCTATGGGCAAACTTGTTCTGCAAGATTGTGCAAACAGCCACAGTGAGTACCAGGGCTAAAATGAATCCAGTAATAACACGGTATAGAAAAGTGTACTCAGTACAATGTGCAATGCAACATGATTTACACATACTGAAATAAAGGTTTTGTGGTGATCATCAAGTGTACATAGAATGCAGTATAAAACACTAGTCTGGGGAAGTGTGTATATTGAAAAGGGCCACAGACATAAATGGTAGGAATGAAGGAAGAGGACATTTGAAACATGGTAATGTACCCCAGATAAGGGCATATTAGTGTACGTACACTACAAAGACAAGTCAGTAGCATGAATAGTAATCACATGTGTACATATTACAGTACATACTGCTGTTTACACCTCTTATGCAACTATATTCATATCTTTAGACATTATAGTAAGTATATTACGTGACTGTCACACAAGTTTACATATCACTTGAGATGATTGGTTGTGATATAAACATCCTGACAAGATCACTGGAGAGGTCATTTAACAAAGATGGTATATACAATAGGGGTCATGTGCATAATGTGAAGATGTGCAAACTGAGTTGCTTCAATATGACTGAAATGATAGCATAGGTTTCAACCAATCAGGGATACACAGCAACAGGCTCATGGACAACAGTAGACAGAAACAGGCATACTCATTGACAATTTCAGAATAATATCACCATTAATCTGTATCATTCACATAAAATATGTGATTGTGAGTTATTATACATGTTCTGCAGAAACACACTTGTAAAACTGTAATGATTTGCCAATAACTAATAAGGGGAATCAAACACACCTTCCTCAAAATTTACCACTTTTTGGAGGTGTTAAGAGGGACAGTTTTACACCTGTAGTTTACATTATGAGCAATCCTTGCCAGTTGAGAGGTTTGCATGACACATTCCACATATGCCACAATCCACACTTTCAAAAATGTAACCCATGCCATCAATGAGCTGTGCATTTACTGAGAGCATCACAGAAAGACATATCAAACATGCATCTTGTAGAACACCTTGAAGGGATGTCTACACTATCAAGCTCTAATGGTTATGCATCACGAAGAATACTTAGGTATGGCCAAAAGATGTGCAGCTTCTTACTGTGGCAAAAGTGATACACTTGAGTAAATCATCCTTGGAAGACAAAGGTATCGGCCATATGGATAACAACACTTAAAAACAACATTCTATTATCAGTAAATTCCCTACACACAGCTGTGTATTGCATGCATCTGCCATGCATAATAGTAATGGATACTGTGTACAACCGATGTGTGAATTAAGAAGTGATCCATTATAATGCATCAGTATGCCCATATGCATAGAAACTACAGTACTGCAAAGTGTAGCATCACTGAGCAAGATAACACTGTCATATTGTTCACTTACCAAATGATACATGGAGAACACTTTCTATCAGCATATGTCAAACCCAAGACATGTGCCACCTGATCACTGCCATTCTGACATTGCCATGGAAACTTTTATACTACCATGACATCCTGACATGCTGCATAAGTGTTCAAGCAAACCATCAAGTGGTAATACTGACATGATGTACTGGTATGTCTGTGAAACTGTACAGTCATACTATAGCTGTACCTAGGATACAATAGTACTTCATAGGTTTATAGGTGCATAGGAGAGTACTAGGCTAAAGTCCCAAAATCCCATGGAAGCCTAGCCATGTTTAACATGACTTATATAATTTTCAATAGCTATGTGAACAATGTTCTCAGAGGTATGAGATTTTGTAGGTTATCTAATACCAACTGCTTCTGTTAATGAAGGACATGACTGCAACACCAGGAGTACAAGTATGATTAATTACCATTGATTTAGGTTGCACTTGAAGAGGGTCAGGCAAGACCTTTGCTGTATGCAAATGGGAAGCTTGTTCCAGAGAAGGGGTAGTGCCTAAGAAATGTATCTATCTCTCCAACATAATTTATTATGTCAGAGGCTTGGTTAACATCCTTGGAACAAGTGACCCTCATGCAGTTTGCTTTAACAATGTGTAACATTTCCATCAGGGCCAGACTGGAAACTGCCCTGTAGGCCAGAAACAGATCGATCCTTAGTAGTCTGTAGGAGGTATAATACAGTGATAGGGCTTTCAATCTTTCCACATAGGGCTTGTTGTTTATTCCATGTATATTCTTTGTGAGATAACTCTGGGATTGCTCCAGCTGTTGCAGATGTATGGTGAGGTACATGCTGAAGGGTGCATTGTACTCAGTTGGTGTGATGAGGCTGAGAACAGTGAAATTATAATATCCTTGATGCAGATGGCCTGCCCATACTTAGGAGTTGTGTAACATACAAGGGATTTGTTATTACTGTGGTCACTTGCTGGTGGAAGTTCCAATTACTGTCAACCTGAGTACCTAGATCACGCACCACTGGATCTACTCATAGGGATGTGCTATCTATATTGTAATTAGATTCTTTATTTGCTTTCAAATTTTTTGTTCATTTAGTGTGTCTCCATACCTCTGTCAATAATCACTTTTGTGTGGTAATACTTTCTGCAGTACATTAATAGCATTTTTGGATTCAATAATTGCCCACAATTTGCAATTGTCCACAAAGTTGGTCAGACAAAGGCTAAGTTTGTCTTGACTTTTGAGAATTAAATATGGAACAGGAAAGGGCCTACTACAGACACTGAGGTATGGCCCTGGTCACTGGCCTCTTGCTAGAGGTGAATTCACACACTTTGGCAGTATGTATCCTGTCTGTGATCCATTTGTCTACCCAATTGGTGGCGTAGGTGTTTATGCCCACTGGAGACAATTGGTCTGTAATACCTGAATGTGGATTTGTGTCAAATGCCTTGGCCAGGTTATGGTAGGTGGAATGCACATTCTGTTCCTCATCCATTCCTTTGGTGATCTTCTTGAAGAAGTCAACCACAAATCAAAACTGGGCTGGCTACACAGTCAGGAGATTACCTGTGTCCTTTTTCATAAGGTCCATGGTTATGTTTGGTTGGCTTCACGGATGTGGCAACCCAAGCTTATAGATCTATAATTCCTTTTATCAGGTGATGGTTTACCCTTGTTTAGATGAAAGACTGTTGCTGAACATCCTTCTGCCAGAACATAGGCTGTCTGCAGGCTATGTTTAAGTAGGGATCAAACTTTGTCTGCTAGGTCAGGTTTTAAGTTATTGAAAAGGCGACCCGGGATGTTGTCACAGCCCATTGATCCTGTGTTATTAGCCTTAGAGAGTGTACAGATGAGCTGCTCTTCTGAGAAAGTAAGCTGAGTAATGTTTATATGTATACTTTGGCTGATGGCCAGTGGGGACAGAGTGGTGAAGTTTGATCCAAACTGTCAGCTAGCAGATTGTCAATTTCCTCCAGTTTAGCATGGCTGGTGACATCCAGAAACAGCTCTGTGCTTAGTTGTACATTCCCCTTAACATTGCATACTGATTTAATAAAAAAAATTGTGACAACACCTCCAAATACAGCCTTAGGTATGCATCACATGCCAGACAGTGGTACTGTTCATACAGTCAAACAACTCTACCAATGCCATGTAATGACATCAATTGCACAAAAAATACCTATATGTTTTCATTGGAAAGCTGTGTATGAGTGCCCTGATGCCATATATGAACAAATTACAAATGAGGTGGATGTGGCTCATGCAGAACAGTTACTGACAGAAATTCTGACAGTCCCACAATGCTGCTAGGGACCACCTCAATAATCACTGTGAATAGCAACACAATTCTGCATACAGTGAATTCCCAAGGTTGCAACTGAATCTCACCTTGTTCTATGTTTGTGTTTAACAGCACTGCAACATGTAGATGAAACAAGATGTTTTTGCCCATGTAATCAGTATGATGTTATACTGATGTATATCACAGAGCACTTAATGATGGTAGGTATACACATGCACACCTGTACCATACTGCAAGTGTCACTGTGATGACTGAATGAGAAATGAAGAGAATGTTGATATACTCCACTTCAAATGCACATGCCTTACTAAGCCAGCAAGATGCACAGTATCATTCTATGTTAACAGAACTCAAGAGGCATATTACTACACCTGTTATGGAAGGAGTATGTAATAAAATGGCATAAGTGTCAATCAATACATTACCTCACATAACAGTTTGTAATACCTTCTTGTAGGGCTACTGTACATTCTCACCTCAACATAGCCCTTTGGATGACACCGACAATGACATATGCAATGTTCATAGGGTCATAGGAAATTACTAGGCTAATGGCCAACATCACATACAATCCTAGCCAGTATTATACCATTTAAAACAAAATAGTATATCTATATGATCAAAGATAGTAAGAGTATGTGCTTATGTGCTTGTATTAAATACTGTCTCTGTCCATATATGTCATATGGACCACCCTATGCCAGAATTGAAGATCACATATCCAGTGATTTGAAGATGGTTTGCAAAGGATCATGGAAGGACTCTGCTTTACAATGTGTGTATGCATCTTTGAGATAGTGACATCCTCTGGTCTTCTGCGGTAAGGGTGTTATGTGGCCAGAGGGAAAAAGTGGATGTAGAATTCATGGGGTTATGTTAAAGGATCTCCTGAGTGGTAGTTAAATGAAAAGTGATTCAAAACATCATACAATGACCGTAATGTACCACCAACAACCTTCACACAACAGTTGTCTGAGGTTAGATTTGAACATTAAACCTGTGCAGTTAGAGAAGCTGGATTCCGTACAATGTAAGACTAGCACCACCACATATGTCAGACTTTAACAGTGTCACATTGCACTTTGATACCATCTTTGTATAATGAGAAGAAAATGCTGGGAGGAGTGTCTGACATAGACATGGAGTCATATCTCTTGTCTCAAAAATATTGTTTTAATGAACACACACTCACATTGACTGCTGTGAGATTAGACTCTATAACTATCCAGTTACTAAAACTGGAGAACACAGTACTTAACATTTGCACCTCAGCAAAGTTTGGGTTAAATAGTATCTGAGTACACTTTATAGAGGATGACATCATCAGTGTATCTTAACAAGAAGATGTTTGGAGGACTGTTTGACATAGCTGTGGACTCACATGCTGTTTTAAAATTGTCACCAGACTGATTGCTGAATGAATGCACACAAATACCAGTTGACTGTAGTACGATTAGAACCCCTACCTATGTATCTAAAGAACACAGTACTTAATGCAAGTGCCATGGTACTAGTGTGACTTTCATACTGTTAAACAACACTTTAAACCAGATTACATCAGCAGTGTGCATTGAGAAGATGGTATTAAGAGTGTCTCACATGCTGCTCTAAAATGACAGCTAACACAACAATTCATTACAATGAGTTTCGAATGCCTACCTAACTAGTTACACAAGCTAGAAAAACAGTATTTAATGCACAAACCACAGTACAATTCTGACTTTTATAGTGTCTGACAACAATTTATAGCAGATGACATCATCAGTGTCAGATGAGAAGAAGATGGTAGTTGGAAAATTTCACAAGCTGTTCTAAAATGGTTTCCAGAATGTGAACTAACTGAACACAAAAATACACCAGTTGACCACAGTGAAACTAGAACTCCTACCTAGCCATTTACAAAACACAGTACTTAACACACGTGCCACAGCAGAAGTCTGGCTTTCAAACTGTCAGACAGCACTTCATAGCAGATGACATCATTAGTGTCTGGTGAGAAGAAGATGGTAGTAGGAGTGTCTCACATGCTGCTCCAAAATGGTCTCTAGAATGTGGACTAACTGAACACAACCACACCAGCTGACTGCAGTGAAATTAGAACCCCTACCTAGCTATCTACAGAACACAGTAATGCCACAGCACAAGTCTGACTTTCATAGTGTCAGACAATATTTTATAGCAGATGTCATTATTGGTGTATGTTTGGAAGAAGATGTTGGGAGGCCTGTAAGAAATGGCTGTGTAGGTGTGTATAACTGTAAAAGTTTTTGTTCTTCATGAGACTTGATTTCTGACAGTAGGATACAGACTTATGCTTCTCTGACAATGCACACACACACTTACACATGCAGACATACATACAATGTGGCTTTTGTGGTAATGTAACACCTATCTAACTATTTAGTTCCCATCTGCAGAACACAGTGGTTAATATTTGCACCATCAACAAAGTCTGATTTGTCCTTGTCATGGTGTTTATTTAGATGATGACATCTTCATTATATGATGCAGATGACATATTCTGTTATAAGAGTGGTGTGCAAAGTGTGGACATTAGATTTTCTGTTTTGTTTCCAAAGTACAGATACACTTTAAAAGACAGCCCTGGGATTCAATAAACTTTGCGTAGGCTTAACAGAAAGCAATCCATGGAGTTTATGTGTTTGCATGGTGAGGAGCAGCACTAATTACATATGAATACTGTGTACCATGTTTAAATGTAAACAAGTGTAGCTTCATGGCCAGCAACAGTGATGCCAGCCAGAAAACAGTGCACAGACACCTGCAAATGTGTACACCTGTTTACCTGCGTGCAAACTATGTTTGCTGGATTGCATAGAAAGCTACAATGACTGCCAGGATTATTAATAAAGCAATCTATATAGTTCCAACATATTACACGAAAGTGTATACAGAGCAGAGTATTGTGGAAACCTGTTTTAGGCATACTGAATGAAAGTTGTGTAAATGATCGGTAAAGGATCATAGACTGCATTATAAATAAATAGTCAGGTAAAGTGTGTGCATTGAGAAGGGACACACAGATGAATTGTAGGAATGAATACAGGGGAAGAAGACAGGTGAAACATGGTAATGAAGCAGCAGATGAAGGCATGTCAATGAAGACAGTTGTAACATGAACATTAATCACATATTTACATGATACAGTATGTACTGCACAGTTATTGTATATTATGTGACTGTCACACAAGGTGACAAATCAATGGAGAAGATTCTTTGTGATATAAGCATCCTGACATGAACAATGGACATGACATGTATCAAGGATGTTATATACAATAAGGGTTAGGTGCATATTGTGAAGCTATGCAAAATGAGTTGCCTGAAAATGAATGTAATGTCAGCATAGGTCTCAACCAAGAAGGACACATAGTAACAGGTTCATAGACAACAGTTGACAGAATCATGTACAATCATGGGCAATATCAGCATAATACAGTAATCCCATGTCTTTGACATAGCATATGTGATCATAAATGGTTCTTGAAGATCACAGTTGTACAACAATTATGATTTGTCAGCAATCTCTGAGGGGAATCAAGCACACCTTCTTCCAAATATAACATGCTGGAGATATTAGGAGGGACACTGTTACACAATATATTTGAAATTACAGGCAATCCTGGGTAGTCGACAAGTGTGCATGCCATATATATGCCACAGTTCACACCTTCATGAATGTAATCCATGCCATCAATTGTCCATCAGCTACGCATTTACTGTGGGCATCACAGGGATAAATATCACACACGCATCTTATATAACAACTTGAAGGTGGTTCTACATCATCAAACTCTAATATTTATGCACCAAAAAATACTTAGATATGGATGATAAGATGTGTGGGAGCTCAATGCGGCAAATGTGGTACACATGAGTAACCCATCCCTGGAAGATGTGTTGAGAGGTACATGCAAAACGATGCATTGTACTCAATTATTGGAATGATGAGGGATGAGTACAATGAAACAATAATGCTCTTTGGTGTGGAGGTTCCACACATACTCAGGAGTTGTGCTACATACAAGGAAGTGGTCACTACTGTGGGCACATCCTGGTGGATGTTCTGCAGACCATCTACCTTAGTACACAGTTCACATACCACTTGGTCTGCTAGTTGGGGTCTGTTGTCTATATTGTAATTATCTTGTCTATTTGCTTTAATATTGGAAGTAATCCCCCATGAATTTCCTTCATCTACCATATTCCCATGGCTGTGTCAGCAATCATTTGTGTGTGTTGATACTGTCTGCATTATACCAATGTCACACACGGATTCAATGACTGTCATCAGTTTGCAGTCCTCCACAAAGTTAGTTAGAGAAAGGATGTGTAAGTCAGTTTTGATGTCTGAGACTTTAATGGATGGGAAAGGGCCTAGTACAGGCCCTGAGATGCAGATCTGATCACTGGACTCAAGATAGAGGTGACTTCACATACTGCAAAATGTTTATCTGTCATGCATGTAATCCAGTTGTCTACACACTTGGTAAAGTAGGTGTTTTTGGCCACTTGAGACAGTTTCTCTGTTTCTCTCTTCACTACAACACATGCCCTAATATGCCAACAATATACATAAAAGTGTATCATACCATGTTAACAGTTCTCAGGAGGCATATTGCTACAGCTGATATAGAAGGAGCATGTACTGCAATGGAATCAATGGCCATCAATACATTAGCTCGCATCACAGATTATAACACCCTCTTGTAGCTATACTGTACATACACACCTCAGTGTAGCACATGTCAGTGACAACAACATTGACATATCAACTGTTCATAGGGTCATAGGACAATTTTAGACTATTGGCCAACATCACTTGAAATCCTAGCCATTATTATACCATGTAAAAAACTATATCTTTAGTATGGAATATAATAAGACTGTTGTGCATACTGTATGTGCATATTTGTTGGATTGCATTACATCTTGCCACTGTCCATATGGGACATGTGCAACACACCATGACAGAATTAACAATCACACATGCAGTGGTCTGGAGATGGCCTGCAGGACCACATAGAAGGAATCTGCTTTATGATGTGTGTATGTATATTTGATATGAAGACATCCTCCACTCCTTGGTAAGAAGGATATCATGTGGCCAGAGGAAAAAGGAGAATGGTGGATGCATGGGGCTATGTGAAAAGTTTCCAAAGTGGTAATAAAATGAATATTGATTCCAAAGATCATGAAGTGACTATAATGTACCACAAACCACACACACACACACACACACACACACACACACACACACACACACACACACACACACACACACACACACACACACACACACACACATGCACACACACACAGCAGTAGACTAGGCCTGATTTGAACATTACACCCGTGTGGCTATAGAAGATGAATGCCATGCAATGTCACAGTAGCAACATGACATATGTCTGAGTGTAACACTGTCACATTGCACATTATGGAGTATGATAGCATCACTGTATGCAGAGGAAAACATGTTGGGAGGAGTGCGGGACATGGATGTTGTCACTCGTCCTGCTCTTACATAGATGACAAGATGGTGGAGTATTTTGCTTAGATGCTTTAATACATAGAAACACATCAGGATGGATAGCAGCATCATAAAATATAAACAGACTTGTTAACAGACAGACCTTACATACAGCTTACTACAAACTGGCAGTCAGACTTGCACATGCTCAGTATTTATACACTTGAGCAAGCCCTTGGATAGCTTCTTAAAAGTACATACACACACATTGATCTACAGATGTGGAGTCACATCTCTCTGTAAAATTGACTCAAAAAGTGGTAGTTATATATATAGATACACAACTCACCTGCTGTCAATTAGAACTAATATATGTGTAGATAAAGTAGCTTGCAAACACAGTAGTTAATGTAACTGTCACAGCACAGGTTTGTCTTGAATACTGGCAGAATGCATGTTATACAGGATGACATCATCATTGTATGCTAGGGTTTGACCTAGCTGTGGTCTCACATATCAGTCTAAAACTGTCACCATAGTGATTGTTGGTTGTAGTTAGAATAGAATCATTACCTAAGTATGTAGAAAGTACAGAACTTAATGCAAGTGTCACAGCACAAGTCTGACTTTTAGAATGTTACACAATACTTTACAAGTGATGACATCTGTAGTTTCTGGTGAGAAGAGGTTGATAATAGCAGTGTCCCACATGCAGGTGTAAAATGGCCTCATGAATGTCAGCCAATTAAACAAATGCAGACACACACATCAGTTAACTACACTGAGAACAGAACACCTACCTAAGTACACCAAATAGAGAACTTAATATTTAACCCATGCACCAAAGCACAAGTCTGCCTTTAGAGCATCGGACAACACTTTATAAGTGATGACAGCAGTGTCTGGTGAGAAGTGGATGGTAATAGCAGTGTCCCACATGCAGGTGTAAAACTGTCTCTTGAATGTCAATCAACTGAACAAACACACACAGCAGTTGCCTGCAGTGAGAAAAGAGCCCCTACCTAAGGACACTGGCTAAAAACACAGTACTTAACACAAGTTCCACAGCACAAGTCTGACTTTTTATAATGTTGCTGGGCAATTTGCAGTGGATGACATCATCAGTGTATTTTTAAGAGAAGATGTTATGAGGCCTGAATTAAATGGATGTGTAGTCGTGTACAACTGCAAAATATTGGTACTCCATGAGACTGTACTCATGACTGTAGGATACACAGTATGCTCTTCTGACTAGACAAACACAAGTTGACCACAGTGAGATTAGAACCCCTACCTAAGTACAGCAGCTACAGAACTCAATACTTAACACAAGCAGCACAGCATCTGATTTTTGCAATTCTGTTGGACAATTTATAGTAGATGACATCATCATTAGATGTTTGAGAGAATATGTTGGAAGGCCTGTATGAAATGGATGACTGGCCACGTTTGCATGTTACCAGATTGAGTGTGCAAAGTGTATTATTTGCTGTTGCATTTCCAATGTGCAGGTACACTTTAAGAGACAGCTTTACACACTAAATGCAAACAGCTGCCCACATTATTACAAGTATTCAAAAATTTGAACATGCATTGTCAGTATAAAGATGTACATGGTATGTAAGAAAGCATTTATTTATTTATTTCTATAGTGTAATTAATATATTTGGGAACAAGTACTGAGAGACCACGTTTCAAGTACATGGGTGCAGGTAACACATGACTACAGTGTAAATATTTGCCCTTTCCTTTAAAAGTGCCTTCACTTTGGCTGTGGTTTTACATGTACTTTCATGGGATGAAGACTAACTGGGCATTAAACATAAGTAATACATGCTAAAGTGCACTTTCCATAAATGACTACTGAGTAGCTGCTTTGCACAATTGATGGCAAAGTGTACATGCAAGATACACAGTTAAGGACTTGAACCTGAAAAGTGCTTATCCATGCTAGCTATGGTAGACACATATAACAAACACTTTGGTGTTCATAAATAGTTCATATCACAACCGTTGTGTCATAAATTGTCTAACGTTAAGAAAGCATTTATACTGCTTTCCATGTTTGCACATAGTTAAGCAATGAGCAAATGTGGGCCTTTGCTGCAGTGATAAAATTATGAGATTTCTGTTGGTTTTCTTTCCTCCACACAAGCACACTAAATGGAGAGGCACAGCAGTCTGCAAGTTTGGATAGTACTAAATATAAGAAACACATCTGTAACTAAGCTATGTGGCAACAGGAGTAAGTGCATTGAGATATTTCTTTTGAGCCCAGATGATGCAGAATTTGAATCTAGTTGTATCTAATGCTTTTAAATATGTGTTCATAATGTACTGTGTTTCCATAGTCCAGTGGATTTAAGCAGCATTGCACAAAGCTATCCTCACTATACTATAGGATGAGAAGACCCATTCACTGTCACTTGGTATTGGTGCACAATGTGAAATGCCTGGCAAACACAGAAATGAAAAGTGAAGGGCTTCATTAGGGGACATTTCTGCCATGTGTGTAGTGTGTGATTCTATTTTTTTAACCAGATTTAAGGTGTTAAAATGGGGTAGATAGATAAGTGGTGAAATGGGGCAAAACAGGAGGAATAACAATGGGAAAGCAATATAGAAATGTGCAGGAGGGAGGTGGGAAAGAACTATAGCTAGCCACTTCTTCAATAGTGCAAAATAAATATATATATATAGAAGATTGCCTGAATTTGGACTGTAACCTCAATAAAGAAGGGGTAACAACAACACAATCATGTTGTATAGCCAATTGGACCAAATCAAGTGTATTGAGAAGACATATGTACAAAGTATGTATGTATGTATGTATGTATTTATGTATGGGACGATATTTTTTCTTTTGTTGGACAGATGCCCTATTTTTAATTTTATTTCAATAAGAGAGGAATGTTGAGTAAGGGACATAGGTATGTCAGGGTCAGGTAAGTCAGGTAGGTAAGGAAGCAGATGCAAACAAACAGGACAAAGAAGACAAGACACAGGGATGGTGACGGACACAACAGCTTTGGAGATACCATGACTGGGGATAAGGATGGGACATCAGATGACCATGCCCATCAAACATGGAGACAATGAGACACTAATCCTCACCCACAGAACTCTCATCACTATCCCTTACTCTGCTGGCTGTTGGAGTGCTTGACATCTTTGTTTACACACCATAACAGAACATCTTCTCCATCTGGCAGAGGGGTTCACCAATAGTGCTCTTCATGAATTCATGCACCAAGCCTGGCTTCTCTTGGTGGGTGATATAACCCATACCTCTGCCAATACTCCCAGAGGGTATTACTCCACCAGCTACTGAGGTAATGTTACCTGATGTGGAGGCCCAGGTAGTGCAGGGGGCAGTAGATATATATATATATATATATATATATATATATATATATATATATATATATATATATATATATATATATATATACTAACTCCAAGATCGCACTACGGTGGAGAAAAGAATATATTTACTTATCCCCACTATACCATGCTTTGGTTAACTTATTTCCACGAAAGTGCACTTTCAGTTATGTGCACTTTCATTAAAGTGGGTCTTGGCTAGTTGTTCTTCGAAAAAGTGTGTTTTTGAAGAACAGAAGTAGACCTATATATATATATATATATATATATATATATATATATATATATATATATATATATATATATGTACATATATATACATTATAGCAAATGCAACTTTCATCTGTATGCACTTCTTAGAAGTTTACTGATGGCATAGTCATTTTTGTCAGGGCATGTTATTTTCTCAGATACACCGCATTAACTTTCATCACAAGTGTTATTGTTACAGCTGTTTCCCTTACACTCTTTTATGTTATTTCAGTGAAATGTAAATGTCCTATATTGTCAATGACACAAGGGTGTTATCCTTCTAGGATGGCCCACAGACAACTCTAGGGGAATGCTGGGCACAGGTAGAAGTCACTAGTAGTTGTATAAAAATGAGTTTTCTGTGGCAAATGTGTACACATTTTGTTAGACTTTTTTGAAAAGCATTCATAACAAATGACTGATGTGTTATTCCTTACTTGATACAAACTATCATTTGTTTGTTGTTTTGGGTTTCGGGAAGACAAGTTCCATTTGTGTGTTGCCACAATCAAAAGCTTGTTTTAAAGAGGTTTGCTCTTGATAGTCCTTGTCTTGGATAAAACTTTGGTTTGTGTGTGACTGTGATATGTTACAAACACATAACCTTTTATAGTTTAATAACTGGATTGTTGTATTTCTTCAGTGGGTAATATTGAATAGCTAATGATATGTGTTATATAAGCAGGACTTTTATTTATGTGATATTTATATGTAGTATCCTTTTTTGTTTTATGTCACCTAGGATTATGGCACCCATGCATCCCAATTCCAGCAAACCTCCCCCCCCCCCCAGTGACTCTGTGAATGATGTCATTCTCCAAGCATTTGTGTAACATGGTGCCTTTCTGCTTGAGAGCGGGCATGGGAATATGTCTGGCAGAATGCAGATTTGGACTCAGATAGTGAATGAGTTCAATGACATAAGGGGTTGTAGCAAGACATATGATCAGGTGTGTCATAGGGCCACTGATATGATTTCATCAGCCTGGAGTAGAGCAGTTGCAGTGGCCCCATAAACAGCTGGCTACTGGGGGGGGGTTCTGCTACAGATCAACCACTAACACCAAATGAAGAGTTCCAGTCCACTGTCAGGGATCCAGATAGCTCAGTGGAATGTGCTCAACAGCATGCACTGATGTTGGTGCTAATGTTTCAGGAAGGACAAGTATGTCCCAGGAGGACCTTCCAGGTAAGCTTACATATGCCAATTTTTAACAATTTCTTCTGTAGTAAAATATTGAAAGTAATAGTTAAGTTGGTGTAATCATTTTTTTTTGGGGGGGGCCTATTTATAGATTGATGCAGTTAACAACACATTCTGGTTCATTACACATGGGCTTGGGGTGAATGTGTCAGCCACGTTTCAGTTAAAAATATTGTTAGTGGACATATAAAGGCTAATAAATTGGTTTCCCTGTGTTATTGTTATTGTGATGATGGTGTCCTTACCTTTTGCTCAACTTCTTCCAGGACCATCCTCCATAGCAAGTGTGGAGTCATCTACACATGATAAGCCAAACCTTTCTATTTCAGTACCGTTGAGCATGTGACAGAAATATGCATTTATCTGTATGTGTGAGTTGGGTGTCAGGACTGTGTGTGTATTGCTGTACCATGTGCAATAGTGGGACCACTGTTAGTTTATCATACATATGGTTTTAAATATTTAGTGTAGTATTAATTTTATTCCTGTGGTTGTTGCTTATTATCACAGGTCATCATGGCAGTAGAAGAGTAGGACTCTTACCACCTGATGTCATAGTATTGGTAGTCTCTAATGATGATGCTAGGCAAACGAAGACATGGTCAGAGGGAGCAGAGGTTGAATCTGATACTAAGGGTGACATTCAGCCATCCACTGTATTTCTATCAGACACAGTCATTATGCCTATGCATACATATTCCACTGAGCCCTCAGATATTGGACAGGTGGAGGGTGAGACCCTTGATCGGGGTAGTGTGGTTACTGTGGCTTCAGTGCTGGTTGACTCTGGTCATAGCTAAAATGTGGGTGAGATGCCATGCAGGAGTGCTAGGAGTTCTCAGAGGACACCTGTTGTTCACCCTCCACCTGATCCTGGGGTTTCATTATGTGCCACTCGACATATGTTTATGGTCATCATGGAAGCACAGGTACATTCCACTAGACTCTTCAAGGATATACTTAGGGTTGTATATGTGGCACAGGCTGATGTGCATGACTGCCTCTGCTGTGGCCAGTTCAATGGATTAGATGAATGACATGATGGAACAGGCAGTGTCTGTGATGGAATATATGCTTGGAGGGGAACAGCATCCATGTGCATGTAGGTCATCAGCATCATCTTATGTTGGCAAACATGCTCCATCAGTGATTGAGGTGTCCACACCCAGATGTGATAGGCCACAGGACTGTGTTTCTGGGTGTACTCCTGAGGAGAACTTGTCCAGCAGACATCAGCCATGTTCAGGTAGCACCAGCACACCTGACCATGAGCATGGACATGCCAGTGCAACTCCTTGCAAAGCCATTTCTTGCAGGTGAGGGTGACAGTGATGGACTGTTACCTCTACCATGCATGGCTCTCACCTTTCCAACATGTGAGGATGTAGAGCTAGCACAGAATTTCTGTGTTTTTGTAGACACTCACACACATGTTTCACTCCGATTGCCCATACAGGCATACATACACATAACAGTTACATGGGTCATTCATGAGGCTTGCAGTTCATTATTGTGTGTATCTTTGATGCATGAGGCCTATTAGCTGATAAAGATCAGACATCTATTCACATAAGTCAGTCATAACACACCTTCTTATGTACATTAGCAAGTAACAGTACCCAAGGATCTGCCATTCATTTGTGTCCTTACCCATTTATTTTCCTGTTCCAGTTTCAGCACTTACTTAGTCCGACAGTTACAAGTGTTTTAATTCAGGGCTGACTCTGTATGATGCTAGTAGTACACAGCCATTACATGGGTAAGTAAGTGTTGTGAGCATTGCCTGGCATCACTGTTACTTCACTAATACTGTTAACACAAAGAGAAATGATGGTAAAGTTGTATCTGCTCTCTTTCTTGCTCTATGCAAACCTTTTGATACTGTATCCCACCCTATTCTCTTGTAAAAACTATTCAATCTGCAGCTTAACAATTCCTCGTTGTCATGATCTTCCACTTACCCTTTTTAACAGACTCAATGCAATAAAATGAATGACTGACATCTCATCCTTTCTCCTTGTTGCTGTTGCGGTCCCACAAAGATCCATACAGGGACCTATCCTCTTCAGCATCTTTAATATCCTTGATCTAGCCAGTAAAAATCTACCTTAGTACAATATGCAGATGTTTCTACCATCATCTGCTGAACAGACAACCTTGATTCTCTACAAAAACTGTCCCAGGAATCCTTCTTCTGTAGAAATCTGAATGACTGCCTCCAAGCTATTCCTAAAGCCTAACAAAAAAAAACTAGTTTTCTTCAAATCCAAATAAATAAAGCATCATTCACTATTACCGTTTCCAAAAATACCACACTAGAACTTGTCACACAAACCAAACTACTAGGATTTCATATAGATGAAGACCTAAAGTTTAACTTCCAAATTCAAGATACAGTGAAAAAGAATACAGATGTACCAAAACTCAAGTAATCTCAATAGGGCAAAACCCTACCTACCTAGCAGTGCAAGGTGTCTTATCACCACTACCCTCCTACTACCTGCTCTCTTCTACTCAGCACCAGTACTGACCAACATCCAACTTACTCAACTAAACAAATCTGACCATTGCTACAAGAAGGTCACAAAAGTTGTAGCCAACCATAGATCACACCACTGTTTGGCCCCCAGAGACCTCCAGTGGCTAGTACTACATCACCAACTCACATGCTCCCAATTCTCTATTATCCATAATGTAATAAACAAACCAAATGACTGTCCATCTCTAGACATCCTTGTTCTACCATACAACCCACCAAGAGCTTGCACTCTTCTGCAAAATATCTTCTACGCATATCAAAACCCAATAATTCTGCAGACTATTCCCTCTACTCCAGTTAAGTATCAAAAGCCTGGAACTCCATCCCCATAACAGTAAGACTAGAGTGCTTGCTTAAGTCATTCAAACTACAGCTAAAGTCCCACTTAAGTCCTATCTCTGAATAATGTGCTGCACCAGATTAGCACATCAATTCTCTTCAACCTCATCCCTGCTCACCTCTTTCCCTATTCCCCTCCTACCTATACTGCAACTCACTCTCTTACCCCCACTTTTCTTATAATCCTTTACCCTCAGCTACCCTTGTCTATTTCTCAGCTCTAGTTCTCTCACCATTATATGTATTTTAAGACATATTGCTTTCTGTTGAAAATAGCAATAATATATTTGTCTGCATACTTAATCAAATTTGAAATGCAGTTCTTCCTCTTTTTGAAAAAGTTTGTAAAGACAATTGCATATTAATGCCTTTTGAATGTTAATATCATTCTGTTTATTACTGTTGTTTGTCCATTGTAGCCTTTCTCCCCAAGCTTCTATTGAAAATGGGTCCTGTGCCCACTGGAGATTTCCTGGTAAACAAAAGCAATAAATAAATAAAAAAATAAAATTATAAGTGAAGGTAGGATAATTTTGAATTACAGTGCAGTATAAAACTCAGTAGTTTATTCAATACTACAACTTTTACAAAAAATGGTCATTCTCTAGTACAATCATCTATTTTTAGCAGGAAACTTTACCTGGATGAGTCTGTATATCAGTGCAATGAAGTAAAACAGAAAGGCTTCTTACAGATATGTGATTTGGTGGATGTTTGGAAAGATAAGAATGATAGAAACTCAGATACAATATAATTGGACCTGAACATAAGGAATCTGGCAAGCATCAATCACTTTTATGTCCTCTAGATTCTGGAGCCACCACAGAGAAATTAAAATTCAGCCCAGAACTAACTTGGACCAATATGCATGATGCACAGTTAAACCAATTAAACACATAATAAGATATCTGACAAACATTTTTACCACATAATAGCTGAAACAGGAAATCATTCCTTATAGCACAGGCCTTCCTTTTATCAAAAGATGGTCTATTTTTAAAATGTATATTTTTGGCATTGTAGTTCAGTCAATACTCAGATAAAGAAAGCATAAAGTAAGTTGTCATATAAGGCACAGCTAATAGCAATAACTAAAAAAACATGCAGGTGCTAATTATGAAGCATAACCTTGACTAAAAGTACAGAATTCAAATAATATAAAAGAAACTATGACATAACAGTTTATAATAATGAATTATAAAATGAGTGTTTTAGCAATAACCTGTCAGGTCTTACAACACGTCTCAGTTCAGAGGCATTGTAATGAGCTGCTGATATGCAGCTTTACCATGTTCCTGAACTTGAGATTCTCCCTCAGTCATCTGTTCAATTAGCATGAGAGGACTGAATCCCTCTGAATCCTGACCCAAGTATTTTAACCCTCCAGGATTCCAAAAAGATAAATCCAATAGAATAAAAGGAAAATAAAATTAAATTTGTTGTACTTGCAGACAGACCTAGATCATGGTGAAATACGGCCCCAGGCATGATAATGGATTGCCCCCTGCAGCCATAGCAATATCCCATTATTTGGCTGTCTCTCCTGAATTATGACAAAATATGTTTAAACTATCAGTGTGCATACTGGTTTATTTTACAATAATCACAGTTTTGCTTTTAATCTAACTTTTATTTCATATTTTATAGCAAAAATGCTGACAGCCATTTGACGAGCAAAACAAAACAGTCTCACATTGAAAACAAACTTAGCATGAGCAACAGTAAATCTCTCTTCCTCTGAAACTTGCATTTATTAACAATTAATTTGACGACCCATTAGATTACAACAAACTTGCTGGGATTCATAGTCAAATAGCATATAGTGAAGCACTATAGCAGTTGTGTGAAGGGTGAAGGAATTCAAAAGATGGATGTGTTGTGTGATTCAGTTGCTAATAGCTTGTAACAGCCCACTAGATGCAAGTGTCCCATTTCAGAGGTTGCCCAAAACCACTTTTGGTGAAGTGACTTAGTTAGAGTCACGCAGTAGACAAATGAAGGCAGAAGGAATCAAACCCTGTACTACAGAAGCAGCTCATAGCCTTAATCATCTGAGCTAAATACTAGACTGACTCCTGAAAGCCAGCACAGCGCATGTCATACCTGTATACCTGAAAAACAATAAGCTAAATTAAAATGTATTCATAGCTAAAATATTAACATTATACTTGTAGACTTAATGTTGACCAGTTTATTCACAGCCAAATAATTAACACAGTCAATAAAACAAGGAATCCAAGGACAATACCCAATGATGATTCTGTTTACTACAATTGAGAAGTACTGAGGGTTGTAAGAACCATGTATTTATACACACATACACATATAAATATATGTGCACACACATACACACAACATCAGTTATAACTACTTGCATGACTGTACACATAATATCTGCTTGGGATTAAGAAAATAATTAAATTCATAAATAATAGGACATAAATGTATCTCAGCTTGCTGTTGTCAGAACCATACTTATGGTGGAACCCATTGCAATACTCCACTGCCCTCTCTACATTTAGCTGAAGAATGAAATACAAAGAGCCACAAATTCAGAAAAAGATTTTTTATTTTTCTTACATAAACTGGATAGAATAACAAGGTTTGCATTATTACACATTTTATGGTGTATACAATGTGAAACTTGAGCATTTCTGTTATTTTTCATTGACTGTAATCAAAAACATTTTGCCAGAAAATAATTTGCTCAGTCTAGTAGTTAGTGTATACATTTGAGGCTATGAGTTGTATTCCTGTGGTACCTCAAATGCTTACTGTGTGACTCTGAGCAAATCAATTAGGCAGACAGTTGTTTGACTCTGAGCAAGTCATTTAGTCAGACCAGCATTCATGAGATTTTTCTAAATGTATTTTCTGAACAAGTGAATTCTTTAATTTGGTAGCACTAGTCAGGACAACTGCAACTCTTTGACCACAAACACACACACACACACACACACACAGACACACACACACACACACACACACACACACACACACACACACACACACTTGTATATCTGTGTGCTTGTCTGTTCATTTAGTTGACAAAATAAATACATACATAAATCAATAACAACCCACAATACCCATGCCACTTTGCTCTAATTTATGGGGTCAGGGTCACCCCCAGCAGCACCACAGCCCTATGCAGATGCCAATGTGCCTTTTGCTAGATCCAATCCTGTTTGCAGATGATTTAGTAATAACAATAACATCAGTCAAATAATTATTAATTTTTAATAAAACAACATTCTCTGTCCCCACATTTTATTGTTGGCACTGCAAGGTTAACTGTCACTGACAGAACTTTATCAAGAGAACTGAAAGCCCACATATCCCTTGACAGGCTCTTCAGTGAAGAAAAAAGGAGATTATGAGATGGTTAACCTTGAGGTTGCCCAGTTTTGAATAAACTTTTTTGAGCAGCACTCTAACTTTTTTATATTTATTCTTCATTGACTGGATTAATCCCACTAGGCTCATGGCCTTTTTTCAGAGGAGACCCAACATAGCTCTTATACTAGAAAGGGAAACTTGGCCAAGGCATTGGAAATTTTTTCCCACTCTTTTTTATAGGTGCAACTGGATCATTTACATTTACCTGAGCTACCCTCAACTCAAGCAGAATGCACCTTAGTTTAATATTTCATCCAAAGGGCAACATACTCAAAAGTTCAGAATCCTCACCCTGCACTGCAGTATCAGCAATCCAACTACTTGGCATGGGAATAGAACTCACAGCCTCCTGCATGAAAGGCAAGTATGCTACCTGTTGCACTATTGGCATGGACTTACAATGGACCTAGGTATTCAGTAATACATGAAATGGGGGGGCATGGCCAGTATAGCATGCTGAGAGCAGCATAACATTTCTGTTCTGCTTAATTTCATTATTCTTAACAAGATTTCATCATTTTTATAAATTATCACTTAAAAGTTCAAATTAAGTGATAGTTCCTATATAATCCTGTCAAACTTCAAAAGGAAATAAATAAGTGGAATATCTCTGAAGAAAGATGAACCATTCTAAGACTGCTCAACAAGACACTACAATGAAGAAAGAGCTGCAGTCTATCCGTTCAAATATTCAAGACTTGGTTCTCAAAATAGACAAACTGGATTATAAAGTGGACATAATAAAAGGAGACTGCACCAAAGAAACTGAACTAATAAATTATGCCCTTAAACAACAGAAAATCCAGATAGCAGCAATAGAAGACTCTGTTTCTGACATTGACTCTAGGTTATCTAAGGGTGAATAAAATATTGAATTATTACTGCAACAAAATAAACTTATTAGATGATCTGGAAAATACAGCAAGAAGAAATAACATCAAAATCGACAAGGTCCCCAAACAAATGGAAGGGGAGATCATTATGAACTTTCTATCTTCATGGATTCCTAAAATATTAAACCTACCAGAAGCTCTATCTTTTGGTATAGAAAAAGCATACAGATCTTTGGCTACAATCCCTTCAAACAGGAAACTTATCTGTCCAAGATCCATCATTGTAAAATTTTTCTAGTCAAGATAAAGACCTTGTCCTGAAAACTGTCTAGTCTTTTTCACCTGTAAAAGTAGGAGACTTAGAATACATAATAATCTAAAAGAGAAGCTTAGTAATCTTACATAATATTACAGTAAATATTCCATTTTGAATACAATAAATAATAATACTTAAGCAGTACAGTTGTCCACATTCACAGAGACACACTATATCCCCTCCAAATAACTATAATTTTACAGTAATATATGTTAAAATGCTGTGTTTGATATAAAAAAATGAGAGAGAAGAATTTTAAATGTTGTGCTTTTACTTATATAAATGGTCATCCTTCTTTGTTTCAAATGTTATTTTATTAATTAGTGGTGCTGAAGTGCTTTTCTCTTGATGGGGATTAATATTTTAAAGTATATAGCAATGTAAATTATGTTTTTAACTTTTTAAACTTTAGAGGGGAAAAGTACTGAAAAGCAGTTTTCTGGTTCATTCATGGCTTGTATAATGCATCAACAAGTTTTCTGAGTTTAAAAGCTTTCTTTTCACAGTTTAAATTCCTGCCTACTTCTGAAACTTTTTTAAGCTTTTTTAAATCAGCTTCAGCTTCTGAGTGTTCTGAATGCCACCTTCTTCATGAAGAAAAGTTTGTGAGTGAATTCAGGAAGTTAACTGTGACCTTTGAACTCTAAACTGTATGTTTAATAAAGAAGAAAAAACGGATTTAAAATTGGACTTCTGAATTTTTTATTTTTTTTTATTTACAACCTTCATTTTACTTGAAATAATAATGTAAGCAAGCATTTTTATAAATATAATGATTAAATATGTATATTTATTTTTTAAAATGTTGCAGGCCCATGTTTACTTTTAACAGTAAAGTGAGAAAGTTTTCAATGTTACACTTCAGCACTTTAAAGCTGAACAACATGCTGTTCACTTAAGCTATGTTATAGTATATGTGATTTATCTTTTACATTAGGAATCAATAATAATAATAGAGATTATCACAATACTGTAGATTATTAATTACAGCTTATATCCTGAGTTGATTTATTAATAAACCTTTTTTTCATGTTTAATTTGTCTAACACATTTCCTCATTTTTTCTGATAGCAGTTGCAGAAATTAGCCAGTAGATATTATGAGTTGGTTGGTTGGTGGCTTGTATGGGAACCATAGCAAGTCAGGAGTAATGTATACCATGCTGAAGGTTTTTGAACTGTTTGTTTTTATTGCATATAAGTTAAATAGTATTCTCTTACCCATAACAGAAATCCATTTTCAGTGGAGGCCCAGGCAGAAAAGATCCAACTACAGATTAAGAAATATACAAGACATTATATATACAGCAACATCCAAAGATTTTATACAAATTGTCAAAGAGTACAATGCATCAAGTGTAGAGTATTAACACATTTCTAAGGCATATATGAATCTCTCTTTAATGTAATTCTAAGGAATATTTGATTTTCTATATATTATTAACAGAGGACAGAGATTTACATAGTTTAGATAAGGTTCAACTTTGCGCCTGTTATTAGACATATTTATGGTACATGTCAAGACAGTAACCTTTTATGACTAGGTAATGAGATTATGGGAGACAAATATAGAAAGATCATATTCACAGGGATAAAAGTATGTTGTATTGCAGGATATAAACTTCATTATGTTGGACAAAGCTTAAGGTGATCTGTGTTTTTTTAAGCAGGAACATATTTGTTCATTAAGGAGATAGGCTTTTAAAGTGAGTTTAAAGTTTTTTTAAAGAATCCACTTGCATGATATAGGGGGGTAGGGTGTTCCATAGCATAGGTAAGGAGTGTGAGTACAGGCTTTGTCCAGCCCTTTTATTAGGTTTGGAACCTTTTAGGAGTTATTAGTGGAGCGAAGGTTTCTGGTGGGGGTGTAAAAATGCAAAATAGAATGGAGAGAAGGGCACTTATCTGTGTTATATGTTAGTTTATGGGCTAATGTTAGCTGAGTATAAGGAAGGAAATGTGAATCTCTGGAATGAAGTATTTGTTTAGTCAGTTTGTTAAGTCAGAGAGGCATGATTGAGTTTTATTCTTTTGTATCGCAGAGGGGCTGAAGTGTTTAGGGTAATAAGGAAGATCTCATTAAAATAGTGCACTGCTTCTTCTAGTGGTAAGACTTTTAGAAGGGACTAATTATGTGCATTTAGAGCCATGTTAAAGGCTGTTTGGTCAAAATTAGTTAGTTTCCTAGATGTTCTATATGAGTGGGATTTTATGATCTGAGTATGGGTTCTATGTGTAAGGACAGGTAGATGGTCACTGAGAATATTAGGGAGGGTACTAGTGTTTGAGTATTTTTGTGGACCTGAGACAAGGATCCAGTCTAAGGTGGATTCTGGATGAATATTTAGTATTCCTGTGGAGGTTTTGACCAGTTGTGTGAATCTGTACAGGTTAATATGGGTCTATATTATGAAACTGAAATGGCAAAATATTGACAGCCATTTAATTGACCCCAAAATATCGAACTACAACTTACGCGAATGGCCAGATCACCGTGTTTTTTTCTAGGGGAAAAAAATCAGTTGGCCATCACCATACGTTTGCCCTTTTCCCCACTGTAGTGCAATCTCGGAGTTTGTATATTTAGTTAGGGGGTGCCCCCCACATTATGGAGGTGCTAGGTGAAGCCCCCCCACTTTGCAGTGTTTGAAGTGGTGTGTCATGTCTGGTTGGCCTACCGATTTCTTTCTTAGGTAAAAACATGGTGGTCTCGCCATTCGTGTAACTTGTAGTTCGGTATTTTAGGATCGATGAAATGGCTGTCAATGTTTTGCCATTTCAATTTCGTAATATAGACCCATTAATCAGTTGGTAGGGGAGTTTTAGGTCAAGTTTTGCCAGATGATGTTGGCATCACCTAGAATAATGGTTTCACTAGATACATTTTGATTAGTCCAGGCTAGAAAATTTTCAAGCATTGGTATATTATGGCCAGTGGGAATGTATATTACTGCTATGCATATATTTTTATTTTTGCTAATTTGTAATGATGCCAATAGAAATTCCATATTACTGAAAGCTTGAACAGGTTTGGGAAAGACTCTGATGGTTAAATAATTATGATAAATTAAAGCTACACCACCATCTTTCCTAGTGTGTCTATCTTTTCAGAGGGTATTGTAACCATTTGGTACTATTTCTGTGTCTAATATATGTGGCTTTAACCATGTTTCTGTGATGGCTACTATGTCAGTGGTGTATTGAGAGAGCCAACCATGAAATTCAGTAATTTTATTACAGATGCTTTTTGTGTTGATTGTTACTATAGGAAGATTTTTAGGTGTTTGTGGCTGTGTTTAGGGAAGGTGTGGGAGATTGATTTGTATTGGGAGAGGGAGAAGGACCAGGGTTTGGGTGAATATCACCACTTTGTGATAATAGTTGGAGTGGGATTATTATGTGTGCAAAGTAAAAGGACTTAGTAAAGGGTTTGGATAAAATATTGTAGGTTAGTTTGAGTTTGTAGGTAATGGGGAAAAGTCTGAGTTTATGGGGCAGTATGTTATAACAACTGAAAATTCTTGGGGAGATGTTTGAGAAACCTGTTACATTAGTATTGTTGTTATGACTAAGGCAGGACATTTTGAAGGAAATGTGCATTTTATATTGTGGAGGGATGTGGCTTGGTTTAGTATCATGAGAGAAATGGTGAGAGAAGAGATGAAGAATGCTAAGTGTATGGTGTTGGACATTCTACAGAATAAACTGATAGGATATATGATAGGGTAGAAGTGAATTAAAGAAGATGTATAGGATATTGGTTAGAGTGGGGAGCCTTTAAGATGAAATTGTGTGAGGGGTGTGTATGAGGACTGAGTGTACCTGACTGGCTGAGAGAGCAGGAGTGGTCTGGAGAAGTATAAATTTAAGAAGGATGGGGGTGGGCGGGAATGGGTGTAGGGGAGGGGAGTGGAGTGAACCCAAGAGAAGTGAGGACAAACGGAGTAGTTGTCCAAAAAATAAACAATCAGCCAAATGAACCTACAACCTGAGAAATCAGTACTTTAAAGGGCCAGATTGGGTAAGATAGCTGCATTTAGTGCTTATCACTGATTCTTTTAAATATTTTATATTATGTGTCTCAGATTGCAGAGTCTGATGTTGCTGGGTGAGAAAGAAAGTAAAATACTATCTAGTGGGAAGTTAGATTGATTAGACAGGGGTGACGCAGAGGAGGTTACAACCTTAGTATCTGGACAATTAGAGTAAATATTGCATTTTGAATACAATAAATCATAATACATAAGCAGTACAGTTGTCCACATTCACACACTCTATACCCCATTATGCTATTATGATTTTCATTAGAATCTGCATAGAACAACATTATAAAATGTCATTAACACAACTCATTTTAATCAATGCCAGTATACACGTGTCTCTCCTTACATTTTAATGGATTAAATAACCCTGTGAAGAGAAGTAACATAAATAAGTATTTCTCCTTGCATAAGGCTGATATTATATTTCTTCAAGAAACCAACTTATTGTCGGAAGACTTAAACAGATTATTGTTAAAAGACTATTCAGTATTGGTTTATTCATTGTTTAAATATAAAACAAGAGGTATCCTTACTATGGAAAAAAACCTTTTAAGTATACCTGTGATTGTAGATTTATATTCAGATAAAGATGGTATGCTTGGGATGGTAGTAATAAAACTGGGAAAAGGTTTTTATGTACTTATAAATACATATTGGATACCTGACATTGGCTCAAAAACTGTAAAGAAATATTTAGATATCATGATATCATTCAGGAACCTCACATGGCTTTCCTGAAAACACTGGATGGGATAAATGTATCTCCAAACACCATCATACTAGGTGACTTCAATTCTCAAATGCCATGGAACAACTAGTCACCATCCCCATGTTCAACACCGAGGTATACCCCCACTGTGGTGAGATCAGATCACACAGATCTTGCTGGGGAGTCCTCATCCCCCCCCCACCTGAAAAAAAAGACCACAGTAAAACCTTGATCACTATAAGTAAAAACTAAGAGCTCTAAAAAAATCCAAAAAGCATTTTTGAGAGAAAAACTTTTATGTTAGATACCTGGGAGGAAACTGCCAATGGCTGACAGGACTTGGCTGGCAAACTTCTCTCCAAAAAACTAGAGGAGATATCAATACCAAATGGTTTGCCCCCCCAAACATCTCTAACGCCCAGAGAACTGCCTCTCCCAAAAAAAAAAAAGCATCCCATGGAACCTGATGGTGTCCCAGGCTGTGTGCTCCACTTACTCACTCAGGAATTAAAAACCCCCAGCTAGAGGACAGTTTAATCAGTCTCACTCACCTCTGATATATGTACCCAGGGGTGTGGCGCACTGCGACGTGGGTCCCACTTCACAACAGCCTACCCGATCTGGCTAAGGCTTGACACGATACCCCCACACGGTATCATTGAAAAACTCATCAGCTTAAATGTTAACCCATACATCACAAGATGGGTTGCAAAACTGCTGAGTGACAGAACCCACAGAGTCAGAGTTGCTGGCGACATACAAAACCCAGATTTGATGAATATGCTTCACCTCAAAAATCACCTCAAAATCTAGCCCATCAAGGAGGGAGACTTAAACCCCTCGGTTACGGCTATTAATAGGACGTGGAGGATAGATTCATCACACCCAAACCCCCCCCCTGCTGTGAAAAAAATCCCGCATATGTGAGGCAGAGCACCAATCTTGAGATCGCAGGAGATATCCCCAGGACCCCCCTCAGTGTCACTGCTCACAGAGTGAACAGCAAAAAAAAGGGTATACTAAAGGGGTGGGGTGCGAAGCAAACAAGCGGGCTGAGCTGTAAATGCCCCCTCGGCAGATAGCCTAGTATGAACCTATGAACCTATGAACCTATGACTTTATACTCCAGGGGGGAGATATTGTTAGTTGGTGATTTTAATTCTATGCTATCTCATAATGATACTACAAACACCAAATATTTTAAAATTTCTTCAGCAGCTAAATATTTAAATAATTATATAAATACAAGAAACATGAAGGACTTAATTGTAATAAAATCACCTTCTTCATTAAAATTTACCTACTACTCCTATAGATTTGGTATGCAGACAAATATAGAAAAAGTTTTGGTAACCAGTTCTTTAGTCTCTAAAATAGATGAAGTATTGATTGTTTTGTGCCCCAGATCATGACACCATTGCTTTTAAAATAGCATTTAGCCCCAACAATCTGAAAGTTAGCCAAACAATCCTGGCATATATATTTGAAGTAAAAGGCTTTCAAAAATGGGTTTGAAAGGAAATTAACAAATTCATGGAACTTAATAACAATTGTGATGTCACAGTTAAGATTGTATGGGATACATTAAAAGTTGTTCTTTATGGTAAAGTTAAAAACTGTATTTTATCCAATAGAAATGAATGGGATAAGAAGTTAATAGATATACCAGAAGAAACTGATAAGCTAAGACTAAATCAAAAACCTAGTGATAAAACTGCACTTTCTAACATTGAAAAAAATTAAATAAAGACTACCAAGATATCCTCCAACATAAAATCTCTATTACTCTAGAAAAAAATCAGGCTACATTCATACTTATTAAACCCTAAACATTTACATAAAATAGCAATTGGATCAAAGCATTTAAATGAAAACAATCACATCAAAGAAATTATATAGAGAGATAATAATGATAATAAAACAAACAAAGCCTCAGATTTAAATAGCCTACTTAACTCTTTCAAAAATACTAGGATAACATTAGTAGTTCTAAGTTGAATATATGTAACACCATGATTACTATAATCTTTCTAAAAGAAAAAATTCAAAAAAATTATAAAAACAAATTAGTAAAATAGACAAATCTTTCATCTTTAAAGAATTAAAATACCAAATTAAATATCTAAAGACCACCAAAGTACCAGTACTAGATGGAATAATCCCTGAGATATATAATATTCTTCCTGATACTACACTAAAGTCTTCTTTCCACTTTTCATGAAGTTAAAACTACATCCAATATACCACTTTCATGGAAATATTCCCGAGTTTCTCCCATCTTAAAACCTGACAAAGATTCCACATTAGGTTCTTCTTATAGACCAATATATCTCTCGAACATAGACTACAAGACATTTATATCTTTTCTGGCAAAAAGACTGAATACCATAATTTCTGAGCTAATGAACATCAAGCAGGATTCATTATTAATAGGAAAGTGCATGATAATATTATAAGGCTTTTTTTCCTTAATAGACATTGTTAATAAAAAAAGAATGAAATATCTTTAATAAGTCTTGATATGGATAAAGCATTTGATTCTATAAATTGGTCCTATTTATTCAAAGTACTGCATGTTTATATTTTCCCCAGGGAAATTTTATTTTTTTTGTAAAGATTGGTTCCTTTATTTATAGTCCATTTAAGGTGTTAAAAGGTACAAAACAAGGTTGCCCCTTGTCTCCCTTATTCTTTGCTCTAGCCATAGAACCATTTGCTAATGATATAAGAAATAATAAAAACATAAAAAGGCTATAATTTAAGTGACAAACTCTCTCCCAAAATTCAGTTATTTGCTGATGATTTATTAATAATGTGTAGTGATATTGAGACATCACTGGAACACTTAGTTAATGCTCTGGATTTACTGGAGAAAGTGTCAAGTTTAAAATTCAAACATAATACCAAAACACTTCTGATAAATAAACAAGTATTAACAAAGCTAATCTCAAGTAAGAATTTAAATTGGGACAATATGCATTTTAATTACTTAGGAGTTATCATCAAATCCACTTTCAAACAATAATTATCAGCATATAATCAATACAACAATGACATTAGTAGAAAATTAAATCAGACTTTTTTTTTACTTTTGAAGACAGACTATCCTTAATTAAAATGATCATATTACCTAAAATTATTCTTATTAGTCAATCATTAATTCTTCCCCCTGAAAGGAACAATAAAAATAAATAAATAAATAAATAAATAAATAAATAAAAGAACGAAAGATAGAAAGAAATAACAGATATCTTACTCATATTCCTACGGTATCCAAAAAAAAATACAGAATCTCCTTACATTGGCATACAACTAGTTGGGAAGAGGGAGGTATTGGTTTTCCTGATATCAATCTTTACTTGAATTCAGTTTTTATAAATACTGTACTCCTGTGGTTTAATCCATCATATTCATCCAGCTGGAAATCAATCTATGAGAATATGTTACTAGAAAATAATAAGTCACTATTTGAACTTCTGATTAAAACAGAAAGAAATGTTTTTATGTGGGCCTTAAAAGCTTATATGTTGAAAGATAAACAGAAACTCACATCCTTTCCTTTCATAAGTTAGTTATTGTTCAATGTGAAAAGACTTATATACTCAAATCAGATAACTAATAGCTTATAAGTAACAGTATTCCCTATAGCTTTTACTAGTGAATGTTTAATTTCCTTTGATGGAAATAAAATGTTAGAATTAAAGAAAAGTAACTTTTTGCATTGGCATGATTTATATCTGAAAATAAAATTCACTCAGCAGATTATTTAATAGCCAGATACAGCTTGCATAGTTGTGATTGGCTAGATATTCAAACTTGTACAGAATTCATTCAGAATAAAATTATATTACATTTGGGTACAAATAATAAAACCATACCTAAAATATTGGAACTTATTTCTAGTATTAGTAATGGGTCCATTATATACGTCTCTTTCATATAAAATCATTAGAAGTGACTTTGGCTCTTTAGACTTAGCTTTTTGGGATTATTTAGCTAAAACTAGCAAAGAGGGATTTACAACAAAAAGTAAAAAACTTTGTTTGGAATGAGCAGGAAAGACAGCATCTTCTCCATACTGGAAAATGTACACATGGAGATTTTTACATAGGAGCTTTTTAACCCCACATAAAAAGGCCATGATCTACAAAAAAAGATAATATAACATGATGGAGATTTATTTTATTTTATTTATTTTATTTTACATTTGTTAACCGAGGGTGTCTGACTGAGCCGAAAAGGCCCTTTTTCAGCAAAGGCCCGGGGAGAAAAGCTCCACATTTAAAAATCATTTAGTTATTTAGATATGATCAGTATACACACAAATTACAAGAGACATATTTTTACAGTGGTATGCAGCACATCAACAGTTACAGTGGAGAGAACAATCAAAAAAATATTAATTTAAAAATAAAGATAATTAATAGATTTGTGGTGTACAGCTGAAATTTGGAACATAGGTAGAATACATACACAGTACACAGGTACAGTACATACATTGTTGATTAGCCAGTGCTTGTGAGTAAGACTGAAAACTATTATCAAGTACTCTAGGTTTAGTATGTGTACCTTATCCGCTTTCACTAGCCTGGGGAGCAATCATGGCACTGCCAACTTTGCTTGAGATGTTGCCTGATGAGGTCTTTAAAGGAGGCTTTGGATGATGTGTTTTGAATGCTAGTGGGGACAGAGTTCCATTTTATAGCCACTGAGCTACAACATAGTACATCTCCAAAGCTATTGTAGCTGTTGGTGACTTCTAGTAGTAGTTTGCTTGATGATCTAAGAGGCCTTTTGGCTGAGTGATGTTGTACTAGGTTTTTGAGGGCAGGACACTTATTGAAGAGGTAATAGATCGAATGACAGAGGCAGAGCTGATTGTAGGTTAGGAGGTTGGGCAGCTCAAGCGAGTGGAGCTGTCTCAAAGCAGTACAGTGATGAGTTCAATATGAGCAATTTGCAGCAAAGTGGGCAATTCTGTTATAGCAGGCTTCCATTTTGCTTAGTTCAGTTTTGTTGAGATTAGTCAAAATGGGAGATGCATAGAGTAGGGTGGATAGAAGTTGGGAGCGAGCAATGGCTGATCTTGTGTTGTTGGTAAGAAATGGTTTGATACAGTAGAGTGATCCCAGTTTGGCATGTACTTTTTTAATAGTTAAGTTGAGATGACTCTCAAATTTTAGGTGGGAGTCTATGGTTATTCCCAATAGCTTAGCTTGTGCCAATGGAGCGATTGGAGTAGCATTTTTGGAGTAGATAGCGAATAGACTGTTATCAGTGTTTTTGTTAGAATTGGATATAATCATAAACTGAGTTTTCACTGGATTGAGGATAAGTTGGGCTTTGGTAAGGTAGTTTTCAATGTCAGAGAATGCTAGTTGAGTTGTTTGCAGGAGGGTGGGAATGTTTTGTGCAGCACAGTTTAAGGTAGTGTCATCTGCATTCTGAATGATAGATGCATGCTGTGTGGAGGTATGGAGGTCATTTGTGAAGACTGTGAATAGTAGTGGTCCTAAGATAGAACCCTGTGGGTCTCCTATAGTTATGGGCAGCTGAGGAGAGAGAGAGAGAATTTGCTCATTTCACAGCTTGGTACCTGTCAGTTAAGTAGCTTTGGCAGATGAGTGGAATTTGATAGGTGATACTGGTTTAGTTTGTTTAGCAGGATTTGGTGTGAGACTGTGTCAAATGCTTTGGACATATCCAAAAAAAGAGTTGACACCTACAGGCCTTCATTTTTGAGATGGTTTACTGTGTCTGTCAAGCAGAGGAGGGCTGTAGTGGTACTATGGGCAGGTTTGAAACCATGCTGAGTAGGTGACAGGATGTTGCTGTCTAGGAGATATTTTAGCATCTGGATATGGATGCATTTTTCTAGGATTTTGGCCAGGGGGAGAGTAAAGCAATGGGTCTGTAGTTATTAAGTTCAGTGGAGGTCCCGCCTATATGTATGGGTGTAACATAGGATATTTTCCAGAGTTTGGGCACATAGTTTTCAACAATTGACCTGTTTATGAGAGTAGAGATTGGGATAGCAATAGCATCTGCTCTGAGTTTCAAGAAATAGCTGGGGAGTAGGTCGGCTGCTGTTGATGAGAGTTTTTGTTTGGAGAGCATGCTTTTGCTTGAAGTGGTGAAATTGTTTTGAGGGTAAAGCTTGTATTAGTGTTATTTGTGTTGGGGGGGATAGTGAGGAAGGAACTGTCCTGTGATACTAAGGATAGAATTGAGTTCACAAAGTGGGAGTTGAATTGTGTTTCGATGGGAACTTCAGTGTCAGGGGTGGTTGGTTTTGGGGTAGCCTTTTGGGTGGATTTTAGTAGCTGATTTACATTTTTCCCAAATTTTTGGGGATTGCGTTGGTATTTAGTTTGTAATGTCATGTAGTTGGATTTTTTGTCCAGCCTAATGCATTTTTTTGCATGGTTGCGCAGTTCTTGGTACTTAGTTAGGCTTTGTGTTTCTTTGTTTTTTTTTATAGTAAAGCCAGACAGTGTCTCTGGACTTGAGGATTTGTTTGGTTTCTTTACTGAGCCAGGGGTTTGTAGAGGTTCTAACCTTGAGTTTGCACAATGGAGCGACAGTGTCTGGGTGTTGTAGAAATATTTTGTTGAAATATGCTACAGCCTGGTCAAGTGGGAGGGTTTTTAGGAGGGTCCAGTCACAGTTGCAGAGTAAAGTATTGAGGACCTCAGGAGAGAAGTTTTTTGTGTTTCAGGTGGAGAGATATTTAGTGGTTTTGCATATGCTTGTTCTACTACGTATAAAGTATATTATGTTGTGGTCACTTAAGGTGTCTGGGAGACTGCCTCTGTGGGGATACAATGTGGGGTTGTTAGTTAAGGACCCAGTCAAGGACGGATTCCCTTTTAGATTGTTTATCACATCAAGTTGGAATTTGGACTAGCTGCTGGTAGCCATGGAGATTTATTAGATTATGTGGTGGTTCTGATATGCAGGTGAACCAATCTAGGTTGAAATCCCCCAGAATAAGGGTTTCTTGTGAGTATGTGAAAGAATACCAAGGATAAGATGTCTTCAAGGCTAGCAGGTGTATTACCAGGTGGAATATAGATCACAATTATGGTGATGATCTTTTTAGAGTGAAGTTGAAGTTGTGAGATGAGTATGTCCCAATTACTGGGGGAGGGGTAGGAGTTTGGTAATTGATGTACAGTTACGTTGGACTTATACAGTAAGGCAGTTCCACCCCCTTTATGAAGTGGTCTTTCTTGTCTAATGATATTGTAGCCAGTAGGGAGAACTTCTGAGTTAGCTATGTTTTTATTTAGCCAGGTTTCTATTAAAGCAACTATGTCTGTGATGTCTGAGATGTGATTCAACTCTGGATGCTGACTGTTTACATATGGTCATTACATGTAAAATGGTTCATAGGTTCTTAGGTGTGTACTAGGTTAATGGCCCTGGAGCCTTTACAAGCCTAGCCCATAGAAGTGCCCTGGCATTGTGCCACTCAACGTTAGTTCCCAGTGCCTTTATCAAGTAGAGCCACTGGAGTGATCCCTGGGGTGAACTTTCTATTACCCATCCACTCATCAAGATTTCTCTTGAAGAGGGGCAGCAAAGTGCTCTGCTTGACATGCATGGGAAGTCTATTCCAGAGCATGGGCAATCTCTGGGTGTGGAACCTGTCCCTCGAGCATGTTCTGTTGATTGTGGTAATGAGGTTGTGGTCTCTGGAGCATGTGGTGCAGCAGGATTGGGATTCCTTTAGATGTAGCATTTCTAACAGGGCTGGGTCAGACATGGCTTTGTAAATCAAGCAGAGATTGCCTCCAAGTAGGTGATATGAGACAGAGAATAGCTGGAGTCTTTTGAACCTGTCCACGTAGGAAATTTGTTTAATGCCTAGGATCTTCTTTGTAAGGTACTTCTCTGGCCTCTCCAGCTATTGCAGGTGTCTAGTGAGGTACATGCCAAATGGGGCATTATACTCAATGACTGGTCTAATGAGGGAAGACTAGAGAGAGATGATGACCTCTTTCTTCCTGGATGCAAAACCCTTGGTAATGAGATGTGCCACATAGAAGGACTTTCTGACCACAGTAGCAATGTGGTTTTTGAAGGAATAGGTTGCTGTCAACCTGCATTCCCTGATCTCTTATAATGCCTTCAGTGGTCAGTGGGCTCCCATCGATGTGGTAATTAGTAGGAACTGAGCTTTTACCAAAGGGGATGATGACACATTTTTTGGTGTTAAGCTTAAGGCCATGGTTTCAACACCAGTCATTGGTCTCAGTGAGGCCTTTCTGTAGGATGTCTGCATCACTTGGGGAGTTAATAATGGCTCCCAGCTTGCAGTCATCTGCGAACGTGGTCAGCCAGAGTCCACTTGTGTTGGCCTGGACTTCTGAGAAGTAGATGCCAAAGGGGAGAGGATACAGGACTGATCCCTGTGGGACTCCACTCATGACTGGTTGGCAGTCTGACTTGGAGTCCACTACTTTCACACTGTGTTCTATCTGTGACCCAATTTGCAACCCATCTAGTGATATAGGGGTTGATGCCTAGTTTTATGAGTTTATCAATAATTCCTGAGTGAGGAATGGTATCAAAGGCCTTGGCCAGATTGAGGTAGGCTGTATGCACTGTCTTACTTTCATCCACAGCCCTGGTGACTGACTCAAAGAAGTCAACCAGGTTGAGCAGACATGATCTCCCTTTCACAAAGCCAAATTGCATGGGGTCTAGAGTTTGGAGATTTCCTATATCTTTGTTAATCAGGTCCATGATGATGCGCACCATAGCTTTACATATCAGACTCATCAGGCTAATGGAGCTATAATTCCCAGGGTCTGTAGTCACTACCCCTTTATGGAGAGGGATGACTGTAGCAGTGCGCCATTCAGTAAGGACAAAGCCTGAGGTGAGGCTGTGACTGAACAGGGCACACACATGTTGTGCCATTTCGCTTTGTAGCTCATGTAGAACACAGCCAGGGATATTATTGGGTCTCATGGAAGCTGCATTCTTGGCCTTGGACAATGCAGCTTTAATCTGTGTTGCACTAATGATGGGTGCCTGGAATTCATCCGGTATTGTGATTGGTCCTTTAAGGGGGAAGAGAGAGGTAAAGTTCGCACTGAATCTGTCAGCCAATATGTTGGCAATATATGTTGGCTCAGTATAGGTGGTGCCATTGTGCAGTAATTCAGAGCAAATCTGGTATTGCCATGGAGGTTCTTGATATAACTATAGAAAGCTTTGTGATTGTTTTTAGTGTCTGCTGTAAATTCTTCCTTCATAGCTGGTTTTGGAGGATTTGATGAGGAATCTCAACTTTTTGTTGAGGCTAACGAGGGAGTTTTTCCAGTCTTGGGACTTCACCTTTTTCTGCAGCAGTTTCTTCCTTCTGTTGTAGAGTTTATTAATGGCAGGGGACCACCAGATGTGCTTCCTTTTTTGGAGGAGAGCATACTGGTTCTGTTGGGTATGGCTAGTTCCATGCATTTATGTACATGTTCGTACAGTGCATTGGTGTATGATTCGGCAGTCATGAAGCTATTTTCCATTGGCATGGGCCATGAAGTTAGTCACCTCTGTTTTTAGGAGCCCAAAGTCAGCTTTGAAGAAGTCTTTCAAGGTGATTACCTTTGTGGGGGGTGTGGGTGAGATGTGGATTTCCATGGTGATTAGTTTATGGTCGGATCTGACCAGGAGGGATTGACTATTGGTGTAAAGCAACAGTCACCCATGTTAGTAATAATCAGGTCAAGGATGTGTTCTTTTTGGACAGATTCTCTTATTATATTTAATGTTCCAATTCCAGAAGTCATACCAGTATACCAAATACCTCTTCTATGGTCAGTTTTGTCAATAGCAAGGAAAACCATTACAATAAATTGTAAGTGTAAGTTTACTCTTAAAATGTAAATTTAGAGAAATGTGTAATCCCCAGACAAATGCTGCAATGGAAAGGCACTTATTTTACACAAGGGATCAAAAGCCTGGTGAAACTTTTGCGGCATATATAACATGAGAAATAAAGCTAAAATGTGCAGATTTCATGACGTAACGAATGAGTTGATAAAAGACAGACTTGTATGTGGTATAAAAGATGATGCTGTGAGAAAGATTTTGCTTTGTGACAGTGATTTAATTTTGAATAAGGCCATTGAGATTTGTCAGATATACAAGCTCACATAAAAGCACACAAATATGCTTACAAATGAGAATAGCTCTAGAAGGCACAGTGATAAAGCTCATTATTCAGTACATTATTAAGAGAAACAGGCCCAAGCACATGGCAGCTGTAAACCCTGAAGTACTCATGGGTAAACCCCAGAACTTTTGAGCAAATTCCAGACTTCACACAGTCTCAGTGAAGCATAAGAGTGAGTCAGAAAACTCAAAGCATGGGCCCCAACCCACCTTCATTGCCAGCTATCATAACTGTGGTGGTAATCATGAATCTAAAAGGGAAAAATGTTTAGCTTTTGGTCAGGAATACCAGAAATGTAATAAATGGAATCATTTCAAAAGATTTTGTAATTCAAAAGGCCCATGTTCTTTTATTAAACGGGAACATTTTAAGAAATGAGTTTATCAATTAGACAGTGGCAGTTCTACTCTTTATGTTGATGTTGTGTCAGTGCTTAATGAAACAGTTAATGCAGTAGATTTAAGGGCCAACAATAAAATATTTTGTACTGTTTGGATAAATGGCAAACCCATAGAGCTCAAAGTTGATAAAGGTTCCAAGTGCAATGTTATGTCAGCAGAAACATTTGCCAGAGTGTGTAAAGGTGAAAGGCTTGATTTGGCAAGGTGTAAAACTTGTTGCTAATGGAGGTGAAGAAATTCAAACTGAAGGCTTGGTAGTGCTTTCATGTTACTATGCTGGGAGAAGGTACAACTTGTTATTTTATATGATCAAGAGGCATGTGCAGTCATTATTTGGCCTCAGAGACACTTTGAAAATGGGACTACTTTTCATTTAATAAGGAAGTCCACCAAGTTAGCTTAAAAGACAACTACTCTAATTTTGCACAGCACATTTTTTTTCTACCTATGCTGATCTTTTCCAAGACAAATTAGGTAAACTTCCAGTTGTGTACTCCATGAAGTTAGATCCAGCAGTCAGTCCAGTTATTAGGCCAGCACGTAAAGTTCCAATAGCCATGTAGGACAGAGTCAAAGCAAGTTAGATAAAATGGTGCGGCAAGCTGTGATTTGTCCAGCTGAAACTCCAACTGAATGGGTATCTTCCATTTGGGTAGCTCATAAGAAAAGCTCAGATGACATTAGAATATATATTTATCCATGAGATTTGAACAAAATACTAAAAAGACCTCATCATCCAATGTGCAAGTTGTTTTCTGTCTTAGATGCAAAGAGTTCATTTTGGCAAATTCAGCTTGAGAAAAAGTCATCATTGCTCACTACTCCATTTGACAGGTACAGATTTTTGAGAATGCCATTTGGAATAAATTCTGCAAGTGAAGTCTTTCAATGAGCAATGGAGGAAATTTTTTCTGGGTATCCTTGTGCTATCATAGTAGACAACATACTAGTAGGAGGTCGTGATGAAGCAGAGTATGACAGAAACCTCAGAAAAGTTCTAGAAAGGGCACTTCAAGTGAATCTTAAGCTCAACCCACACAAATTCAAGTTCAAGGTACAAGACGTTACTTATGTTGCTTATTTATTTACAAGTACAGGCTTGCAACCAGACCCTTCAAAACAAACAGTAGAATATGTCAAAGGTGAGACCAAAACAAAGCCATATGAATAGATCAACAGACACTTCATTGTAGTAAGCACTTTCACAGTACCATAACACTGCTTATTCAGACTACACATCACTCAATAAAACCATTTATATAGGTATAATTAAAAGGTATGGTCCAATAAAAGCTTCACATTCATTACAGCATCAGCATTACATCACAATCAAATGGGTAGCTTTTAAAGAAATAGTCAACATACGCTATCCATAAACAATCATTTAAAAACAAGCAACCAGTAAAAAACAAATGGAAAAAAAATGACAGCATAGGGAGATAAAAACTTACACTATTATACATATAGATAAATTACTTATTGGCATGGTCAACTACCTAGGCAAGTTCATTCCAGACTTGAGCTAACTTTCAGTGCCACTCAGAGAGCTGACATGTAAAGATGTATCCTGGTCTTGGTTATAGCAACACCAAAGAGCTTTAAATGTCTTGAAACAGAGAATTGCAAGTCCACCAATGCTCAGATATTATGATGTTCACAAACCAGTGACACTTTCCTGTGATGCTTTGAAATTTGGTCTCGGTGCAATCATTCTACAAGCAGATCAACCTGTTGCCTATGCACTGAGACCTCTTCCCCAAACTGAGATGCAGTATGTCCAGACTGAGAAAGAGCTTTTGGCAATTGTGTTTGCATGTTCGAAGTTCCATGATTATGTTTATGGTAGACCTATTCAGATTAAAACAGACCATCAACCATTAGTCACTATCTTGAGAAAGTCAATGCATTTAGCTCCAGCCAGACTGCAACATATGATGCTGAGACTGCAAAAGTACAATTTCAATCTTGCCTACAAGAAAGGCAAACTTCCTTTATCTTGCTGATACATTATCCAGATCATCCAGAAATATCACAGAACAGCATGAGTATAAGAACCTTGATTTTGAAGTCATGGAAGTGAGAAATTTTTCTTCCACACGTCTTGATAAGCTGAGAGATCACACAGCTAAAGATCCCGTTTTACAAAGGCTGAATGACTTTATCAATCAAGGATGGCCATTAAAGCAATTGAGTTTACCTCAAGAAGTGCAATCTTATTTCCCATACAAAGATGAGATTTTGTTTGACAAAGGTATCATTATGAAAGGACCGAAAGTAATTGTTCCAAAGTTCTTGCAATCAGAGTACATTACTATTTTGCATCGTGGTCACCCAGGAACCAAATCAACCAAAAGAAGGGTGAGAGAACCAGTATTTTGGCCTTCTATGTCACAAGACATTGAGAGAGCACTTTTATCTTGTTCACTGTGTAATAGTACAAAGCCACATCAACAGAAGGAACCACTTCAGCTTAATCAAATTCCGTAACTACCTTGGTCGACAGTAGCCTCCAATATCTTCGAGTGGAGTGGTAAACATTTGGTGTTAGTAGACTCTTATTCCAGTTGGCACAAGATTGACTTACTTCCTGACCTAGCATCTAGTTCTCTCGTTACTAAGATGAAGCATCATTTTGCAGTGCATGGTAGTCCACACAATGTTATTTCTGACAATGGCATGCAGTTTACAAGCCAACAGTTCAAAAGATTTCCTGAAGAATGGGACTTTACTCATGTCACAAGCAGTCCAGAGTACTCGCAGTCAAATAATTTGGTAGAACGTGCAGTCCAAAGTGCAAAACAGTTACTTGAGAAGTTAAAACAAGATAATACTGATGTTTTCTTGAATCTCTTGAATCTTAGAAATGTTCCTTGTGATAAACATATTGGTTCACCTGCTCAGAGACTTCTGTCAAGACAAACCAGAACCACATTACCAATCAGTAGTGAATTGCTGGTTCCATGTGTCAAGAACAGCAGATCAGTGAAAGCCAGTCTATAGAAGAAGCACCTATCCCACAGTGTTCTACTACAATAAGATCAGTAAACCACTCAATCCATTACGAGTGGAAGAAGTGTTAAGAATGCAAATGTCCACAGGTTATGATCAGATTGGTGTCATGAAGAATATTGATCCAGAGCCAAGGTCATACATTATAGAATCAGAAGGAGTACTTTTAGGTGGAATGGAAACATTTGAGATCAGTGTCCGAGCCTATATCACAGCACATAACCTGTGAGAAAGACTCTTTATGTCAGAGTGAGTTGTCCAGTGTTTTGATTCCAGAGGAAGTTCCAGAGTACATTCCTATTCCTGTGATGAACCCAGAAGTTCCTTGATATGAGTTGTGTACAGCAGACTGTCTCTGTTGCTAAATTTGGTTACAACTGTTATGTTACAAAAAATGGTTAAATCTCTAAACCCTGTAGCAGATATGAAGCAACTTGGACATGAACGTTATGCTTTGTTTCCAATGTACATAGTAATGCATGCCTGGCCATGGTATTGTTTTCTATAAAGGGCAATCTTTTTAAGAGGGAGGATGTAGATAAAAATTTGTGTATATACCTTTAAGAAGCTATCCAAGGACTTGCACAAGTGTATAAATACTGAGCACATGCAAGTCTGACTGCCATTTTGTAGTTAGCTGTTGAGATGTAAGCATGTATGTATGTAAGCTCTGTTTGTTAACTAGTTCATTCATATTTAAAGATACTGCTATCCATCCTGATTTGTTTGCATAATTAAAGTATCTGAACAAAACCCCAAGCCTTCTTGTTTTATATATTAGAGACGGACGAGTGACAGCAAGCATCTGCAATTATTTCATAACTGTTAATTCTTACTAATTTGCCATAACATTACACATTTTACTAGAAGCAGACCCAAAATATAAGGCAACAATGAGGGTCATTCTACAAAATCAAAGACAGTTGAGTGCTGTCACTAAAGCAAAAATAAGTTGACCCCCCCCCCCCAACCCGGCACATATACTCAAAGTGAAATTTCGTACCTCAGTTTGCCTCTCCAAGTCCATAAATCTTCCAACAGCAAAAGTAGCAGCAGTAAAATTAGCTTGCAAAACTTTAAGGACAACTTCTGCACTACCACAGATTTCCCTCGCAGTTTGTAACTTCCGATCCAAAGTTGAAAGAGTGGCTCCTGAACACAAATGGACTGGGAGGATCTGGTGACAAGGAACTGATCCTCACAATCCAATCGCTTTTTAGGATCCATGTTGCCAAGCTGAATAGAAAGTCAATGTTTGGTTATAGGTTCATAGGTTCATAGGTTCATAGATTCATACTAGGCTATCTGCCCTAGGGCATTTATAAGCCTAGCCAGAATGTGTTTGGCTTTCGCCACCCATTTTAAATTAATTTTGTTATGCCCTTTTTTGAGGTTAGTATACTGTGCCTCTGTCTAACAGTGACACAGAAGTGATACCCGGGGTAAACCTACGATCTCCCATCCACGCATCAAGATTCCTCTTGAAGAGAGTCATTGAGGGACTCTGCCTAACCTGGACTGGGATTTTATTCCAGAGTGAAGGGAGCCTCTGGGTTATGAATCTGTCCCTCCAGCATGTCCTATTTATTTCGGTGCTGAGGTTCAAGTCTCTCGAGCATGTAGCTCCATGGGATTTGGATTTTCTGAGGTGCAGCATGTCCATTAATTCCAGGTTGGACATGGCTTTATATGTCAGGCACAGATCGCCTCTGAACAGGCGGTATGCCACTGAGTAGAGCTGGAGTTTCTTTAACCGGGCAGCATATGGCATCTGTTTGAGCCCTTTGATCCTCTTGGTGAGGTACTTTTGGGGTCTTTCCAGTTGCTGCAGGTGTCTGGTAAGGTACATCCCTTTTGGGATGTACCTTAGATGTTAGGGATGTTAGAAGGAGAAATGTAAAAAAAATGCATGACAAAAGTGGTAAATCTACCACTGTTTTCACCTACAGTTTAGTTATGATGACACATGGATTTTAGGACATAAAAATGTTGAAGAAAAAGGAATCACAAGTACTTTCAGGCTGGTGGGTATGCTGATAAAATGTTTATTGCTAAAAAATTGGAATTAGATTATTCTAAACATGTACATCTCCATTGTCACAATGGTGGTACAAATTATTTGGCATTTTAAAGTATAAAGCCTTACAAGAATTGTAGTGAAGCAGAAAGAATGAGAATGGGTATCTTATTTCCTTTTATGATTTTCTTTCCTTTAACTTCACTCGTTCTTCTTGAATTCTTAAGGTTATGTAGTTCATAGGTTCATAGGTAGGTACTAGGCTATCTACCTGAGGGCATTTATAAGCCTAGCCAGAGTGTGTCAGCTTTTGCCGCCCCATTGATTAATTAACTGAGCCTCTGTCAAGAAGAGCCAATGAAGTGATCCCAGGGATGTATTTTCTGTTACCCATACAATCGTCAAGGTTTCTCTTGAAGAGTGTTAGTGAGGGGCTCTGCCTAATGTAGTTAGAAATTTTGTTCTAAAGCATGGGGAGTCTCTGTGACAGGAATCTATCCATCCAGCATGTTCTATTTATTGTTGTGGCGAGGTTTAGCTCAATAGAGCGAATGGCTCACAGTGACTTGGATTTCTTTAGGTGGAGCATGTCTATCAATTCTGAGTTGGACATGGCTTTGTAAGTCAGGCATAGATCACCTCTGAGTAAGCAATATGCCACTGAGTACAGCTGGAGTTTTTCCAGTCAGGCTGCATAGGACATATGTTTGAGACCAGTAATCCTCTTGGTGAGGTACTTTTGTGGTCTTTCCAGCTGCTGGAAGTGTCTTGTGAGGTATATCCCAAACGGCATTGTACTCTATGATGGGTCTGATGAGTGATGAGTAGAGGGGCACTATAACCTCTTTATTTCTAGATGTGAATCTTTTAGTATTTAGATGGGCTACATAGAAGGATTTCCTAATTACTTTGGCAATATGATTGCCAAAGGAGAGATTACTATCTACCTGGGTCCCCAGATCTCTTATTACCTCTTCTGTATTAAGGGGGGCTGCCACCTATGTCATAATTCATGGGTGTTTTGTTTTTCCCAAATGGGATGACTATGCATTTTTTGGCATTTAGCTTAGGACCATGACTTTGACACCAGGTGTCCATCTCAGTAAGCCCCTTTTGGAGAATGTCCATGTCAGCCGGAGAGTCAATTATGGTTCCCTGTTTGCAGTCATCAGCGAACTTGATCAGCCATAGTCCTCCTGTGTTTGCCTGTACTTCTGAGAAGTATATGCCCAGCAGTAGGGGTCCCAGGACCGAGCCTTGTGGGACACCACTTGTGACTGGTTTAGAGTCAGACCTGGAGCCCGCTATTTTTACCGTGTGAGTTCTGCCTGTAAGCCAGTTGGCAACCCATCTCATGACGTAGGAGTTTATGTTCAGGCTGGAGAGTTTTTCTATAATTCCCGAGTGGGGAATGGTGTCAAAATCCTTGGCGAGGTCAAGGTAGGCTGTATGAACTACCTTCCCCTTATCTATGGCCTTGGTGACTGTCTCAAATAAGTCAACCAGGTTTAGTAGGCATGATCTGCCCCTAACAAAGCTGAACTGGGTCAGGTCAAGTGTTTGGAGGTTCCCAATGTCTTTGTTAATGAGTTCCATGATGATGCGCTCCATAGCCTTGCAGACCATGCTATTCAGGCTTATGGGGCGATAGTTACCAGGGTCAGTTGTGGCTCCTCTTTTGTGGAGCAGAAAAACCATTGCTGTGCACCATTCTATAGGCACATAGCTTGTGGAGAGGCTGAGGTTGAACAGTGTATTTAGGTGGGGGGTTAGTTTGTTCTGTAGTTCGTGCAAGACGCAGCCTGGGACACCATCTGGCCCCACTGACACTGTGCTTTTGGCTTTTGAAAGGGCTGTTTTCACCTGTGCGTTTGTGATTTCCAGGACACTACACTTTTCCGGTATTGTTGTGGGCCCTTTTGGGGGTGGGGGGGTAAAGTTTGCACTGAATCCATCTGCCAGGATGTTGGCAATAGCAGTGGGTTCAGTATATTTTGTGCTATTTTGCACTAGCTCAGAGCATATCTGCAAGTTGCCACTTAGATTCTTGACATAGCTAAAGAAGGCTTTATGGTTATCTTTTGAATCCTTGGCTATTTTTCTTTCGAAGTTAGCCTTGGAGGATTTTTTGAGGGACCTTAGTTTCTTACTGATATTGATCAGGGATGTATTTCCTTCTTGGGATTTGCTTTTTTTCTGAACTAGTTTCCTTCTTCTTTTGTATAGCCTTTTTATGGCAGGGGTTCACCAGACTGGTTTCCTTCTCTTAGGGGAGTGAGTCTTGGTTTTGCTAAGGATGGCACAATCCATGCATCCTTGTAGGTGCTCATAGAGTGCATTTGTAAAGGTTCCTGCATCTTGGACACTGTTATCCTTTAGCGTGGGGGCTGTGAAACTTACCACCTCTGTCTTAAGTAAGGTGAAGTTTGCTATAGAAAAGTTTTTCACTGTGGTTTCCTTAGTTGGAGGTGGTGGTGTGGTGTGGACATCCAGAGTGATTAGTTTACGGTCTGATCTAAGCAGTGACGGGTTGACTTCTGGTGTGGAATACCTGTCACCCATGTTGGTGATGACCAGGTCCAATATGTTTTCACCTCTGGTAGGGGAGTTTACCAGCTGATCCAGGGCATTTGAGTTGATAAATTCCAGGAAGCGCTGGACCTGGGAGTTTGCACTTGAGTAGTTTTCCCAGTTAACGGTAGGGTAATTGAAATCACCCAATATCAGGGTGTTCAGTAGGACCTTCATGTTTTCCAGTGTCTCCAGAAAGGCAGAGTGGTGATCCTGGGTCATGGAGGGTGATCTGTAGCAGGCCACAATTTGCATTGCAGATTTGCCTGATGTTAGTTGCACATGGATGATCTCAGAGGTATCATGCTGCACCACTAATCTGGAGGTGTAGGTATCCTTGATGAATATGGATACACCCTCTCCTTTTGTGTTTCGGTCCATGTTCTGTGGCCAAAATGTGTGGTATGAGTTGTAGCCCGGTAGTGCTGGGGTGCCCTGTGGAGCCTTGAACCAGGTTTCAGTTACTGCACAGATGTTGACGTTCTCCATACTGAGGAGTGCTTCGAGCACATGCATTTTGAGATTTAAACTCCTGGCGTTGAGTAGCATAACCCTCATTTTTTTATTTGTGCTGTTTACGGAGGTGGGTTTGACTTTTGAGCCTTGCCTAAAAAAGGCACTACGGGGGCAGCAAGAGCCTTGGCCAGTATTCAAAAGCCTAGGGGTGACAGGTACAAGCCATATCTTGTGAAGCAAGGAGGCCTGTTGAGCATGTCATCCCAGGCTGACAGACACTGGATCCCCTTTGAATGACACCAGAAGCTTAGCCAATTGTTGAAATTGATCATTTTTTTCTTTATACTGTGGTATCATTCTTGGTGAGGGCAGGATGCTACTCAAGGTCAGGTTCATACCTGCCTGGGCTGCATGATCAGAGAGCTCTTCCATGTCTCTTTTCATGTAGTCCAGGGAGGTATATCTCAGGTCATTCACACCAACATGAACAATGACAGAGTCATATTTGTAGTTGTTCTGGAGTGACCTGAGTGCTTGTGTTATGTGGCAGATTCTGGCTCCCGACAGGTAGCCAACAGTAACCTTCTCCTTGTCCAGCCTAGTGAGTGGGGCATCAGTGTGTCTGACTATTGAGTCACCTATTACTAGTGTGTTAGGTATGTTATTTCTTCTTATGGGCTGTGATTGTACGGCATACTGATTTTGTGTTTTATGTGTTGTCTGGTTTGTGATGGGAGGTGCAGGTTTTTTGGTTGTCTGCTTTGCAGGTCTCTGATACTTTTGCAGGTTTTTATTTAGAGCCTCCAAGTATGATTTCGTGTATTTATGTGTATTTTTTGCCAGTGCTGGTTTAGTATGTCTGTGTGAGGCTGGAGGTGTGGTGCAAGTGTTAACCTTCTCCTCATGACTGCCTGTTCCAGTCTTGGGTGGAGAGAGCTTAACCTCCAATTTAGCTATATAATTGCATCTCTCACATATGTTAATGTTTTGTGGTAGGAGGAGAGGGTTGGCTGTGTACATGAGGCAGTTGTAACATTGCCTCAGGATATCCAGGTTCACCAGCTGGACTGGAGAGTATACCTGAAATTGCCCTTTGGTCATGTCTAAATAGTAGGGTGAGCTGTTTAGTCACTTGGTTGGTGAGGGGTGAATAATGAGCCTTGCCCTGCTGCAATCAAGTGTTGGGGTATATTAGTGCTTGCTATTAGGTCTGAGCAAGTGCTGGACTGTAGGATGCTTTTTAAATGTTTAGGTTGAGAGTAAGACTACTTTCAAGAGAAAAACTGAAGAGGAGACTTGGTGGAGCTAGTGGCTAGTGAAGGCTCTTAACACTATACAAAAACTCAAAAATATTTTAAAAAGCTTAACAAAGAAACGAGATAAACATAATAAAGTCATCAATAAACATTATTGTTGTTACAAACATCAAGCACCACTATTTCAATAAGATTTTTTATGAAATTAGATAAACTGGGTGATATTTAATCCTTAAAATGTTTTAAGGGAAATACAATACAAAACAATGTCAAGGTTAAATAAATATGCATAGTAGTTAGTGTCCTGAATCCAACTGAGAGTGAGTTTTTTGCTTTAAGACAAGGAAATGGCAAAACCATGAGACTGACTCTACCATCCAGGCAAATGATGCCAAATCCTTTCAGAAGCTCATGTCTAATATATGTCCAATTTATGATCTACAGTGGTAAAAACCTTAGCAAACCTATTTTTCCTTATTGCAGCTAAATTCTCTAGTATGAGCTATGGACTCATTATCATCCCAGATATTAAATTCACCAAGAACAATTAAGATAATAAATGAATAAGGGTTCTTACAGGAAGTTCCTCACACAAGCATATGGATAGCAGATTGTGAGAAAGCTGTTGTTTGCTCATGTAGCAAGGACATGTTCAAAGTAGTCTGTGCTCCTACTGGCAACTTGGGTCAGCAGTAGCAATGGACCCCCACCTCCTCCAATCATATCTCATTTATCGCAATGAATTAAATAGACCCCAGATGGAATAGCAGTTACCAATTGGGGCCAAAGCTGACATTACACCATAGTTTAGTCATACTCAAGTAAGCTTGGGACAAAATTAAGACCAGTGGATGCTGAAACCTTTTTGCAATTTAATTAACCTTGTGATACTCATGTTGCAGATCATAGAAAATTCCAGATTTGTTGCTGAAAGACCTTGCATTGCTATATATCACATGGTTACTAAAATGAAAATGAAATTCCATTTTCATGATCTGAGATTTTGGAAATAATATCCTTGGTTCTTAAGTTTAATTTCCAGGTAATTACTTTGAGTCTATTATAATTTATATTGTATTTCTAAATAAGCAGATTTAAAATGCATTCTGTATAAATTGATGAATAAAGTAAACTGTCAATTTTGCAAGTAGTAAATGTAAAAAAAATGCAAATTATGATGAAAGACTAATATGCCAAATTTCATGAAATCTCAATTTTTTTAGCACTCAGTCAAAATTTGGGAATGTTGTAATATGTTATCAGAAAAAACAAATGGAAGAACAGCATGCATGTAGGTTTTGCATCTTATTACTTCACATTTGTATACATTTCACATTCCCACAGCCTGTAACATAATTTGTGATGCTCCTGTTTCCTTGTTTCATCTCTCTGTTTCACATACATGGTCTACTTTTGTAGCACTAAACTCATTTCTAAATCCTGGGCATTGGAAATAAAAAAAGTGAATGTCAGTTAGTGCAGAGTATTCAAGCTGTCAGCTGTAATTTCTTTGGTACAGGGTTTGATTCTCTCAGCCCTAATTTGCCTACTGTGTGACCTTGACACATAGTCATTTAACCAGACAGTGCTTGGGGACATCTGGAAATTTGGGCTTGGCTCCTCAATGGTCCCCTGAACTACAAGCCTATGAACAAACTGCTCTCAGTACCAACATATATGTATAAATAAAATAGATTAGTGAAAGGGACAATTCATAAGTAGGTGGCATGAGAAATAACAGCCTTTAATGGCTTTAGATGTAGTGATGCAATAAAATCCTTACTATATTGAGGTCCTGTGGATTTGCAGATACTGACATGCTACATCACCTTCTTTAGTCAGATGTGTACCACAGGTTTCACCATTGATCCCCAGCATGGAATGCAGGACAATGGATCTTATCTGAGATAAAGAGCAGTCCAAAAATACAGATAGCAAACATCTGTGATTACCACAGCATAAGTAAACTGGTGAGACTGCTGCAGAATAGAACATGGCAATGCATGCATATGATCTATCGTGTCATTCAGTCTTCTTCTGTGCTACAGAGTCTGACAGACATACAGATATCAGAAAAAAATGCAGCATATATTCCCATCACTCATGTTCCTAGTACAGTTATGTTCCCACATCAAACTTACCTTCCCCATTCAGATTCCCCATATCTGGTCTCAGACCATGCCCATGAGCATGATCTAGAATTTGTTTCCTTCATCTTGGTTGCTTACTGATGCCCTCAACTATTTGGAACAAAAGAACCTCTGAAATAACATATCACCTCTACACAGTACAGGTGTGTAGAATGTTCAAGGGCATCTCTGATGAATGCTAATATTGGTATTTGAAAGTATGAGTAACTGGCAGTCTGAGTAACCAACCGTAATCTTTGTGGACACATTTGGAATCATGTATACCAGAAATCATTTAAAAGTTAGTAAGGCTAAAAATATTAAAACATGATCCATGAATCTGTAAATTATAACAATGGTTTTGGAACATGTTTATAAAGTAAATTTTGTTATGTTTGGTTCTGGTATAACTTAAAAGAGGCTCTTCATTTATTAAGATAGAAAGAGAAATCCCTATGATACAGGGAAACAAGAGCATCATCTCTTTATAGTGTAGGATGTGGTAATACCAAATGTATACATTTTAGTCTGAAGACAGTTTATCTGCTACTACATATATGTCTGTAGTACTGATTCATATAAAATATTCTGCCAGTGTAGCAGTAAGTCACATTTCTGGTCCATAATTATGAAACATATTTATTTCGGTTTAAATGCAGTATTCAGTAAATTGTTAGAATTTATTTCAGCATGGACTTACAAAAATTTCATTTTTTTCTTTTTGTCATCTTTATTTCTTACTGTATATTGCTGCTTGCTTCATAGCAGGAAGACACAGCTGCACTTTCCCTAATGATCAAACCCAATTCATCCAACCTTTAATCAGCAGGTGTGCAGAGAACCCATACTGGAATAACCAGTCTTACCTTCCCCTAGAGAACAGTAGCAATCTTAATTTTTTTCAAAAGTAGATTGCCTTTTCTCTCTCCCTTCACAGCCTGGTGCTCAGAAAAAGCAAGAGAAAGAGAGAAACAGAGAGACACAGAGGCAAGAGATGTCTACAAAAAACTGTTTCATGAATTTTAAGTACAGAGAGCATCACTGTGTAAAGCAGTCAGGTAATTAATAAGACAGGTTAGCTATCTAAACAGTGATACCCACAGTAAGTCCAAATATTATATCAGGACTTAATTTTCTCTCTCTCTCTCTCTCTCTCTCTATATATATATATATATATATATATATATATAAATCTTTAACAGATCCAAGTGTTATACTGTTTAATTCACAACTGAGAAGCTTGTAATACTGTTGCCCAGTATGGCTCTGTAGCAGGGATTTAACAAGCAACATGCAACTTGGCTGTTTTTTTTCTCCATAAATGTGATCTTATACAGTTTAACAGTTTCTTGTTAAAACAGGTGATATACGTATTCAGAAAACATTAACACTATCGGTTGATGACTTTCATAATGAAAGACATATTCAGGAAAGGTGTGATAAAACATCATTTTCAATATGTATTTGCACTTTGTTCATCTGATTTAGCATATTATAGTGTTATTTTCTGACTGTCTCAAAGTACTGACTGTATCAGAAATATATTTTTCCATAATAAATGACAAGTTATGTGATAACACTGATGGAAACAGTGAAGAAACAATGTTGCTGTTATTCACAAGCAGTTTAAAAATATAACATTTAGAAAATGCAAGCCATCTGGATGTTCTGGAAGAGAGAAAAAATAAGCCGACAGCCAAAGGGTCCACCTAAAGATGGCACTAGAAATTACATGAAGCATTCAGAAAAAACAGGCGATACTAGTACTGATAAAACTTCATACACTTACAATATTTATTATTTGATAACTAGATGATTTTGTCAAGAGACGTTTTTAGACAAAGTCTGTGTTAATGGCTCAAACAAATAACAACAAAATGCAACATGAATACATTAAATAAAAGAGATACACATTAAATGATTAGGAGATGATTGAATAGTAACCATAAGTAATTCAAAATGTTTGATGACAATAGCAATAAAAGTAACAACAATCAGAGGAATGTCTGACTATTCAGCGTAATACACATAATGATTCAGAGAATATTTTGTCTGCAGTCATCAAGTGTCAGAAAACAACTTAAAATAAACATTCACATATGAAAATAGGTTCCCAATAATTCCTAAAGCTAATAAAATGTAGCGATTATCAGACCTGAATGTTGTAATGCTGTAAACCAATTTCTGTATTTTCTGTCTCTCATGTAAATGGTTATTTATATTTTGAAATCCATTTGACTGCAATTTTTCATTTGCGCAGTGACATCTTATTGCAAAATCTAGGGGGTAGTCAGTAATAAATCAATCCGTTTTCTTGTTATTAATATAACTTTGTTTCATGCAGTCACCTGCATCTACACATGTTTTACCTAATTCTTCTGCATGGCTCACTTCTGTGCGGTATCATAGATGTCAGTATACTAACAGCCAATAGCTAATAGTGATTGCAGCCCAGATGTATATCCCATCCTGCTGAAAGAGGGTACCCCCTATGCTTTAGTCAAACACAGGATACTGTATTACACTCTTCCTCTTTCTCTTTGTACATATTGTAAATATTGTTTGCATGCCTATACTATACTAAAACTCTGCATGTCTATAATGTGTATTAATACATGACTGTACTTAATCTCTCTGCATTATTAGCTTCTTAACCTTTCTACATGTGTACCTTGATTATTTATTATAAATTGTTCATACTCTGTAACTGTTTTTGGAGCTTTTCTCCCCAGGACTCCACTGAAAACGAACACTAGCTGTCCAACCGGACCATCCTTGTAAACAAATGTTAAATATTAATTAAATAATAAATAATACACTGATATCTCCTTTCTAAGTCCAAGAATAAAGCAATGAATTTAAAAAGGCACCATGGCAGCATGTACACTTACTATGACTAGTCTGTGTTGCATTCTGTTAGTGCCCTATGATAGCCAAAGCAAACTAAGGAAAGAGTTTAATTATTTACATTTTTGAAACTAAAGAATATGAAATCTTGTAAGTAGGTTATTGCAGCTAACAGAATTTTGTTTACTTACAGCAATATTGGCAAAGTGATTTACCTAAAAAGATAATTAAAAAAATGGATAGATACCCAGCCTGCACATCTGGTTATGTCTCACATGATCATAGAATATTTTTTTCCTAATGAGTAGAAACTTTCAATAGCTTGTTAAATGGGAAACTTACTATTTGTTTTAGTTCTTATCCTTCTTGCTGTGGAAGACCCCATGTGCTTCTCTCCTATGAAGTGATGTTCATTATTCCTTAGTGACTGCAGTGGCCAGCTCGAGTATATTGTATTAGGAGTTTCTTTTGTCACTAATATTGTAGTGGGCATACTTTGTCATGACTATGGCTTATTAGTGCAACTAGAACAGGCGTACTTAATTTTCTCCTCTTGTTAGAGGCACAATGTATAACAATACCGAATATCACCTGAAACTTTGATACAGCAAGTAACTCGACATGAGTTTAGAAGGAATCATTCTGCTTTTAGAGGGAGAGAGCACTTTATATATTCTCATTTGTCCTGTGCTTGTGCTGGTCTCTGATAAATGCATTTAATGCTTAGTTCTGTTTGTAGGAGCTACAGAAGCATAAATAAGAGCTGTATGGCTCACCTACCTTAATGCCTACAATTTGTGTTAATGGTTGCAAGCTATCATAATTATCTAGCAGCATACTCTTCATCTATCCCTAATTTTAGGAATGCTCCTAATTTTGGCTAAGACATTTGCTTCATTCCTCCTTGGACATCTTTTGAGAAGTTCTAAGTTAATACTACCAGTGGTTAAAAAGTGTTCCCTAATATGGGGCCTTCTCATTAATTATTTTTGCTTTGTCCATGATTTTGTAGGTAAACTGTTGATAGCGCTGAGCCAGATGTGAGGCTAGAGGTATTGGATAGCTTAGAAATTGTAGTTTTTGGCTTCCCCGGTCAGATTTTTTCTCACAGCTTGCATAAGTAAACTCAAACTGAGGATGTAGCCATGAAAAGGAAATATTAGCTGCCATAGGGATGACTGCATTACCTGTTTTGGTATGCTGAGACTAGACTGACCATGAAAAGGATTTAGGCATGGGGATAATTGCACCATTAAATCATTAGATGCAGACCAAAAACCTGCAGCAAGATGCAGCAAGGCCTAACATCATGTAAGGACACAGCATAATTCTACTGCTCTGTAGGGTACTAGTGAAGCATCATTTGGACCACTTCATGCAGTAATGACAATATGCGGGTTAGGGAAAGGTGCAGAGAAAAGCAAGTAGGGTGATAACATTATATGGAAGACGTAGACCACAAAGAAAGGGATATGGCTTATTATACAATAATGGTGATGAGTTACAATATAATCTATGTCTTCAAAATCATGAATGGAGAAAGACTGAAGACATTGAACTGACAAGGGGGAAGAATATGAGGATAAAGACAATCCAGCTATAGATAAAGTGTCAAAACTATAGCCTTGACTATAAAATAGATTATTCTTGGTGCTAAATGATTGGATGCCATTCCCTGGAGTTATACAAGATGGCATGGCATTAATGGTGGAATGGATGACTGAATCAGAACAGCTGCAGATTCTTAGGGTAACCTATACACACCATGAGTATAAAAACTATTTTCTATCTGCCACTGATAATGTAATCAAACTAAAAGCATCCTCCAGAATTAAATAAAAAGCAGAGTACATGGTATCCTCAAATTATTTTGCTGAATTTCTCTAGTTTGTGCCAAAATGCATTTGTGGATTTTGTAGTCTCCTGTCTAAAAACCTTTCTAGACTTCCAGGAGCTATCACTTAATTATTTGCACTTCTATAAGTTCAAGGCTCCTGAGAGCACCCCAGCACTACCAGGTTATACCTCATACCATGCTTTTCGGCCCCAAAACTTGGACCGAACCACAAAAGGAGGGGGAGTATCAATATTTGTCAAAGATACCCACACCTCCAGGTTGGTGGCACAGCACGAAGCATCAGAGACTATCCATGTGCAATTAACTGTGGGTAAAACTGCCTTCCAGTTTATAGCCTGCTACAGACCACCCTCCCAAACACAGGAACCCCACTTGGCCTTCCTGAGAATACTGGAAAATATGAAGGTCTCTCCAAACACCATTATATTGGGCGACTTCAACTACCCAAACATAGACTGGGAGCATTACTCTAGCTCCAACACCCTAGCCCAAAGGTTCCTAGAATTTATAAACTCAAATGCTATGGAACAACTTGTTACCACTCCCACAAGAGGGGAAAACATACTGGACCTGATCATCACCAACATGGGGACACTATGCTCCAGACCAGAAGTGTATCCCTCACTGGTAAGATCAGACCATAAACTAATCTCACTGGATATTCACATCCCGACCCCACCCCCTGCCCAGAAAACCACAGTGAAAAACTTCTCTAAAGCAAATTTCACACGCCTCAAAACTGAGCTGAAATCCTTCAAAGCCCCCGGGCCTGTGGAAAATACGGCCCAGACCGCAGAATCCTTTATAAACGCATTCTATGAACACCTTCAGGAATGCATGGATCATGCAATCCCAAATAAAACCAAGACCCAATCCTCCAAAGGCAGATGTCCTGTCTGATGGACCCCAGCCATAAACAAACTATACAATAGAAGGAGGAAGCTACTACATGATAGAGCAAAATCCCAAAAGGGAAGGCATCTCTGACAAGTATTAGCAAAAACTACGGGCACTCATAAAATCGTCTAAGGCCAGCTTCGAGAGAAAAATTGCACAGGACACTAAGGATAATCACAAGGCTTTCTTTAGTTATGTTAGGAACCTGGGTGGGAATTCCCAGATATGCTCAGAATTAGTCCAAAATGACAAAAATACACCGAGCCCACAGACATTGTGAACATCCCTGCGGACAGTTTCAGTGCAAACTACTCCGTCCTCTCCCCACCAAAAGGACAAATATCTATCCCAACAGAGTGCTGCCCCCCTGACATCTCAGATGCTCAGGTAAGAGCCGCCCTCTCCAAAGCAAAAAACACAGCATCAATGTGACCAGATGGTGTCCCGGGTCGTCCTACATGAACTCCAAGAAGAGCTAAACCCAAACATAAAACTACTGTTCAATCTTAGCCTTACTACAGGATATGTACCCAAAGAGTGGCATACAGCAACAGTGGTCCCTCTCCACAAAGGTGGTGCCTCAACGGATCCTGGAAACTATCGCCCCATAAGCCTGACTAGCTTGGTCTGCAAAGCTATGGAAAGGATCATCATGGACCTCATAAATAAAGATATTGGGGACCTACAGACACTGGATCCTACCCAGTTTGGCTTTGTTAAGGGCAGATCCTGCCTCTTAAACCTGGTCAATTTCTTTGAAACAGTCACCAAGGCCATTGACGAGGGAAGGTGGTCCACACAGCCTACTTGGACCTCGCAAAAGCCTTCGATACAATACCCCACTCGGGCATTATAGATAAGCTCACCAGCTTAAATATAAACCCCTATGTCACTAGATGGGTTGCAAACTGGCTCAAGGACAGAACCCACATGGTTAGAATAGCTGGAGCCATGTCAGACTCCAAACCAGTTACAAGTGGCGTCCCACAAGGCTCAGTCTTGGGACCTCTCTTGTTCGGTATATATTTCTCGGAGGTACAGGCCAACATGGAAGGACTGTGGCTGACCAAGTTCGCAGATGACTGCAAACTGGGCACCATAATAGACTCTCCAGCTGACACAAGCATCCTCCAAAAGGGCCTCATAGAAACAGACAACTGGTGCCAGAGCCATGGCCTCAAGCTAAACGCCAAAAAGTGTATAGTCATCCCTTTGGCAAAACAAAGTGCCCACAAATTACCACATAGGTGGTAATCCATTAAGTACAGAAGACGTAATTAGGGACCTGGGGACCCAAGTTGATAGCAATCTCTCATTTGACAACCACGTGGCCAAAGTGGTTAGAAAAACATTTTATATAGCCCACCTAATCATGAAGGGATTCACATCTAGATCAGGGGAGGTCATCGTGCCTCTTTACTCATCCCTCATCAGGCCCATAATTGAGTACAATGCCCCTTTTGGGATGTACCTTACCAGACACCTGCAGCAACTGGAAAGACCCCAAACGCATACCTCACCAAGAGGATCGAGGGCTCAAACAGATGCCGTATGCTGCCCGGTTAAAGAAACTCCAGCTCTACTCAGTGGCATACCGCCTGCTCAGAGGCGATCTGTGCCTGACTTATAAAGCCATGTCCAACCCGAAATTAATGGACATGCTGCACCTCAGAAAATCCAAATCCCATCGAGCTACGCGCTCGAGGGACTTAAACCTCAGCACTGAAATAAATAGGACATGCTGGAGGGACAGATTCATAACCCAGAGGCTCCCTTCACTCTGGAATAAAATCCCAGTCCAGGTTAGGCAGAGTCCCTCATTGACTCTCTTCAAGAGGAATCTTGATGAGTGGATGGGAGATCGTAGGTTTACCCCGGGTATCACTTCTGTGTCACTGTTAGACAGAAGCGCAGTATACTAACCTCGAAAAAGGGCATAGCAAAATTAATTTAAAATGGGTGGCAAAAGCCATACACACTCTGGCTAGGCTTATAAATGCCCTAGGGCAGAGAGCCTAGTATGAACCTATGAACCTATGAACCTATAAGGCTTTTTACTTCAAAATGCTGAATAAATATAAATAGATTGTCTACTTCTTATACTATACATTTTTCTTTGTCATTATATGTTGTTCTATATACTGATCTATTTTGTTTTTATACAGTTTAATGTTTTCTTAATTATATAATTAGTGCAGACATTCCCTATTTATGTGGATGTCTTCATTTTTGTCTTAGATTATTATATTGAATATATACAGAATGTTCTTATGAAGTGACAAACAATGGTTCATAGGATCATAGGTAAGTATTAGGCTAGCTGACTTTGTGGGTCATTTTAAGCCTAGTCAGTTTCCCTAATTGAGAATCAAACTGTGTACTTCTTGTATGTAAGTAAACACCTTAACCATTATGTCAGTCCCTAACACTATGCTCCATCTCTAGCTTGCACTAAATAATTTGTATATGAGTAACAAGTAGCTTATCACTCCTAGTTTGCTAGTGTCAGTCATCCAGGCTGTGGATGTCTAATAAAGTCACACCAGCACTGAGCCACAATGGTTCACAAAGGGGTATATTGACTCACCTAGCACGGATTATAGATAGTCTATAGGTCAGATTTATGAATTCCTGCATTTAGAGCTGCAATCATGTGCATGCTGCAGTCACAGTAACGTGTTATTTGTTATTCAATAACCAGCTCTGCACTTTGTACATGGCCTCCAGACAATGATAAACTATGCAATATGCTAATAACAGCATATGATGAATTTCATGCTAAATAATCAGTCCAATGTGGTGGAGTTATTCAGGAATGTATAAAGTTATCGTATATGCTCAGTGCTTCCTTTTGCCCTGAAATCTAAAACTCTTTAGGATACAGACACAAAAACACTTAGAAAAAAATATTAGAGGTTGCTTGTGCCATCGTTAACCTGCATGTGCAACAGGTTTAATTCAAGGTGCTACTGCTGCTGCTGTCACCATCAGAACTCAGACGAGAAGGAGAATGGTGTCCAGACCCCTTTTGACATGTCATGGACTGCATGACACAGAAACTGTTGAGAAATACACGTTGGAGAGGGAAACAACATATGAAATATGCAACCTCTGTTGCTCTCACTGTTTTTAATTTCTTCAAGTATTTTGGGTTTCTAATACCATGACAGGAATGGACCCCATTCCTAAGTCAAAGTACAATTAAAGTTGATGAAATTAATATTGTTTCAATCTTTGATTTGCTCTCCACAGCACCCACAATGTGCTCCTTCTGCAATTCATATGGAGTTACATATCTAAATACATTGTAGATTCTTTTTTTATGAGACTTGTTGCTCCCACTACCATTGGAACTGTCTGGGTATTTTTCTTCCACATTGCTTTCATTTCTGCCTGTAAATTCTGATATTTTATGACTTTGTGTCTCTATGCAGGACACTGTAGTCACTGGGTGTAGCAATTTCAAAGATCAATGCTACTTTTCTCTTCTTTTTATGGACCACTATATCTGGTTTCCTCACATCTATTTTTTGAACTGGTGGTAATGGGTGATCCCGTGTGATGTAGACGTCATCATTTTCCATGATGCTTTGTAGTTCATGTTTCCAGTGTTTCTCAGCCACTTCAGTACCATAACATTTGCACAATCTCCAGTGCAACAGTCTTGCCTCATTATTATACCTTTCAGTATACAGTCTTTCTGCCATTAATATATCACAACCAACAACGAGGTATGTGACTGTTTCCAATTCTGTTTTACAAAACCTACATTTGTCTGTTTCTCCCACATGTTCAATGGACTTTGTAAACCAACATGTATGTAGCCCACTATCTTGGCCTGCCAATAATAGCCTTTCATCTTTTAGTTTGAATTCGCCTCTCCTTAACCATTCCTGCATTTGATCCTGATCAACATGAGGATGTTCGAAAAGTTTTCAATGCTTGAAACTGCATTTATACATTTTCCACATTCCTTGCCTTCTCATCTGATCCTTCACCTTGTATTCTTTCTTTTGTTTTTTGGCACATTCAGTCGCTGCCTGATTTTTATCTACTTCTGGTATGATTTCCATTCCCACTTGATGCCAATATGCTTCTGCTAGACTAAGCAGGGAAGTCATCTTAGATTTATTCTCCTCATGTTTCAAAACTTTCACTATATTTGGGTCTTGTGAGATCAGCAGATATGTTTGCAGTCCCACAATTGCAGATCTATACATGTACTCAGTTTCAAGGAGGCCCATACCTCCTTTGGAACAGGAAATATATAATCTTGATATGCACTGATTTTTTTATAACTCATTTGAATAGCATGAAGCATCCTTCTTGTTTTCCTCTCTAATCTATCCAACACCTTTTGGGGCCAACCAATCACTCCAAAACTGTAAGTTAGGACAAGAAGATCAAATTGGTTTATAGCCTGAATTTTGTTCCTAGATGTCAGCACTGTTTTCAAAATTAAATTAATTCTTGTAAAATATTCCTTACTAAGTTTTATTTGCATTGGTTCATGTTTTATTGTTGATCCTTCATTAGTTCTCAAATATTTATACAGTTACTCTTGCTCAAGTTCTTTTATATCTCATTCTTGTCCCAAACTGATGTTTTCTTAGTGCTGCAGCTTTCCTGCTTTAAAGGTTGCTTTTGCACATTTATCAAGGCCATATGACATTCTTATATCATCTGACAAATTTTTGACTACTTGCAGTTGTGCTTTTAGTTCCTCATCTGATGAGCTATACAGTTTTAAATAATGAGGAGTCTTACACTTTGTTGTTTTCTAGGAGCCAAATTATAGCCATGGCCTAATGTGCTAAGTACACAGCTTAATGGATTAAGAACAAGACAAACAGTCACAAAGTGAACCAATGATAAAGTGGAGCCAACAACAAAGCATAAAAGTTCAAAAACAAAAGAAGGTTCCACAGCGTTGCACCAATGTACTTTTAATAAAAAACAAAGCTTTCAGACATAAGTCCTTCTTCAGTGTTAATAAAATTCCTATACAGATAACATATCCTTCATATATAAAAGTTAAACATCACATGACACAGCCTACGTATCACAAATAAAACTTAATCAAACCATTAAGAACAGTAATTAGTCAACCTTATCACTAAAAAATCTTAAAGGAATACACAATACCCTGTTCAGTGATTTCATAAGAATGTATGTATTCCTATCAAATAAGTTAAAAATGAGCATGTGCAATAAGTTCATTTACATGTATGTTGTTTTATAAAAAACCCAAAATATAAATGAGTGCATCTACATATAATATATACGCATATATCTATATAAGTAACTTACTTTATCCAAAAAGAATGGATATATTATATAACTTGAATTTGGATGTTATGTTCAAAGACAATTCTAAACCAGATATAGTAGATAACTTTAAGAAAAGGAGTTTGTATAATCCCCCATTACACCTCATACTTATTAATTATGAAACTTTGGTAACTAAGGAAATAAGGGATGTTTTCAAGTCCAGAAGGAACTTTAAGAGGAACCATACTGGGAAAGAACAGATTGTATTTGATAACATGAGGAAAAATAATATAGTAAGAGTCATGAAACCTGATAAAGGTGGGGCTGTGATTATGACCCAATGGAATTATTCAGCTAAAATGTTAAACATCTTGAACACAGGGGGGAGATATGCTCAGGTATCTCGAAGAAAAGTGGATATTGCATATAAAAGAATAGATATAATCCTTGAGGGCAACCTTGATCAAGGTAGAATTAATGAACAGCTATTTAATTTTTTGAAGGTGGACAAACCATTTATCTCTGGGATTTTCAGGATACCCAAAATTCATAAGGATGTTGACAACCCCCTAAGACCACTAGTGACATCAGCAGTATCTAAGACACAACCATTGGGAATCTATGTGGATAGAAAATTGAAAACATTTTATGGGATGTATCCACACATACTAATAGATTCATGGGACTTTCTAAGATAGAAAAAATGGAATTTAACCAGAATTTTTATTTCTTAACCATTGAAGTAAAAGATTTATTTTCCATCATCCCCCAAGAAATGGGATTAGAATGTTTTTTTTAGAAATGTTAGTGGATTTTAGAATACTTGACAGGAATGACTTTCAAATAGTTCTAGAAAATATGAAGCTAGTGTTAAAGAATAATTTCATCTACTATCGGGGGAATATTATCACCAACTAGATGGCGTGGCAATGGGTGCACCATGTGGTCCAATATTTGCCAATATAGTGATGCTTTGTTGGGAAAAATATTTCATTTTCAACAGTACCTTTATGGAACATATTAAAGTATATTATAGGTTCCTGGGTGATATTTTTGTTGTGTGGCGGGGACTGTATGAGCTTATTAGTAAATTTATTGACTGTCTCAATGGTTCCACAGAATTCTTGGAATTTACGTATGACATTGGGGAAAATGAGGTTCACTGTTTAGGTGTCAATATCAAGAAGGACTATTTGAATAACAGATATATATCACAGGTGTATAGGAAAACTTGTTTTTCCAACTCATGCGTACATTATGAGAGTGACCACCCTATTACACAAAAGAAAAACATATTGAAAGGACAGATGGTATTAGCTGCCCATATGACCTCAGTGAAGGAAGAGTTGGAAAAGGAATTGGATTTTATTGGTGGGCTTTTTTGGATCAGGGTACCCCTAGAGGTTATAAATATGTTCAAGGATGAAATATTAAGGGGTTGGGGAAACAAATATATCCCACTATTAAACCCCTTGGGAGAAAACATTCAGCACAATGTTAATGTCCACAGAACTACTAAAGAGAACAGTAATATAACCTACATGGCAACTACTTTTAATAATGACACAAGTAAGATTTGTAGTATCATGAGAAAATACTGGACCCTATTTAGGGGGATGCCCAACAGGTTAGAAGTGTTCAATAATCCCTTAAAATTTAGTTTTAAGAAGAATGCCAACGTGAAAGATTTATTGGAGAGAGATGGGGGACAATAGGGTGGGCACCTTCAAATGTAGGAGGCGTCCCTAGTGTATTTTTATAGCTGATTAGTAAGAACTCTGGATACCTGTCCCCCAAATCAGATGTCAAGCAAATGGGCATTATAACTATCAAACAAAAGTAGTTATTTACATTGCATACTGCACATCATGTTGGGCGTTTTATGTTGGCAAGACGGAACGGAGCTTAAAATAGAAAATCTATGAGCATATGTATGAGATCAGCAGAAAGAAGGAAACTGATGTGCTTTATAGGCGTGTAATCAGATGTGTTAATGCAGATTTTGGAGGTGGTTAGACCTCAAAAGGGGGTGGCAAAGTAGAATAGAATTTAGAGAATTAATATGGCAGCTACGACTGGATGCATGTGTTTATCCAGGACTTAATGACATATGTCCTTGACCCCAGCCCTAAAATTAAGGGCAAATAATTTTAAATAATTTTAAAGAATAATAATTCTCAAAGAATAATACATTTTGGGTCTAGACAATGGTCAAATATGTATCAAATATGTAGTGATTATATATACACTACTTTGTTTAAATATGTGTTTTTAATATAACAACATCAGCTAGTGGCTGACAGGCATACATTTTATATTGCATTTTATATTACATTTATATTTTATATTGCATTAGTATGATTTTTCTTTATTTGTTGAGTTTTGTGGTTATTTATTATACAAATAATTTGTTAGAATGATGTTAAATTGATGTATATTGAATAAACCAATGAGGTGGGTACTAGGGTTTAATAAGGTGACCAGGATACCATGTAATGAGATTATGATAAAGTTTCCTGTTTGGAAATGAAAGCGCTAAATCTTTTGGAATAAACCTGATTGTTTTCAAATGTGAGTACTCTTTTCTGCAAGGATTACAGTGGTATTTACATGTTTTAAACTGCCTTTATTAGGACCAGTGAGCCTAGCTGACTATTTTTGGTTTATTTGTGACTGTTGTTGGCTTTATCCCGAAGAGCTTATCATTTTTTTTTTTTTGCTATGTTGGTAATTTTGATATTTTTACATTGCTTTAAAAGGCTGTAAGAGGATGAATAAAGTTTTAGCCAGTATTCAAAAGCCCAGAGGGGACAGGTGCAGGCCATTCTTAGCAAAGAACAATGGTCTGTTAACCATGTCATTCCATGCTGATAGATATTGGAGTCCCCTAGAGTGACACCAGAAACTAAGTCATTTATTAAAATCAATAATTTCATGTAGTCTAGTGAGGTTTGCGTCAGATCATTTGCCCCTGCATGAACTATGATAGAATCATATTGGTATATGTGGTGCAACAACCTGAGTGCATGTGTGATATTGTGGATTCTGGCTCCAAATAAGATAATGTTTAGTTGTCTCTCCTTTTCCATTCTAGTAAGAAGTGGCTGTGTGTCACACAATAGAATCCCCTATGACAAGAGTACTGTGTAAAGTGCTTGCTTGCCTTATGGACCTTGTTCCTGGGGTGGAGGGGTGGTCCTTGGGTGTAGGCTTATGCGTAATGTTAGTTGTTGCTTTAGCGATGTTGAGGCAATGTGTTGCAGTTTGACAGCTTAGGAGGTCTTTGAGATTTGGAGACGCTTCTTTTAAGTGCTTCAGCATAAGAAGGTCTATATGTGCATGGTGAGTAGTATGTGTGAAGGATGTAGTGTGTGTGTGTGTGTGTGTGTGTGTGTGTGTGTGTGTGTGTGTGTGTGTGTGTGTGTGTGTGTGAGTTGATAACCTTGTTTTTCAGCAAGATTTTTTTTTATTTGACAACCTTGTTTATAAGCAAGATTTTTACCTTCAAGGAAGCTATGTATGTACATTTCTCGCACACTGTGTTTGTTTCTTTATGGATTAAAAGGTTGCCTGAGTACATGAGATAACTGCTACATTGTCTTGGGATGCCCATATATACCAATACAGACATTAGGAGATTAGAAATCCATGTTGTCAGGACCTGTAATGGGGTTGGGCTATTATGGTTCATGGTCTAGCAAAAAATTGTCAGTGATTACTTTCATATGCAAATACTTATTTGTCAATAAGATGAAACAATTCTCCACTCAGCAGTAAGTCATGAGTGATTTAAGCAATATACATCTAAGATTTTGCCCAATACTGTGCATCACACATTAGCTATGAACAATGTAAATAACCCAGCAGTGAACAGGTCAGTGTTAGCCATCATTTGCACAAGTTTAAGAGCAAGCAACAATTCATAACTTCTTCTTCTTTTGGCTTTTCCCAGTTAGGGGTCACCACAGCAGATCACCTGTTCGCTCATGATTGGCAGTGGAGTTTTACGGTGTCGAGTTGCCAGCCCACTGCCCAACCTTCCACAGAAGGCACACACATGCATGCACTCACACCTAGGGCCAATTTAGAGAGTCCAATCCACATGCAGCATGTCTTTGGGATGTGGGAGAAAACCGGAGCACCTGGAGGAAACCCACATGACCACAGGGAGGACATGCAGACTCCACACATAAGGCACCCCAGCCGAGGATCGAACCGGAGAACCACTTGCTGTGAGGAGGCAATGCTAACCGCTGCACCACCATGGCTGCCCTAGCAAGCAACAATTCATAGCTAGTAAGACTGAATTAGTAAGAATAATACAGCCAATACAATGGCAGTGAACAATTACATAATGAATCATTTACAACTGAGCAGGAAAAAGAAATATTAATAACATTTTTTTCAATACGTGTGATGAAAGTAAGTGTCTGACTAAGCAAACAGTAGCTATCCACTCTGTGCATCAGACACAGACAACACAAAGTCACAAAGAAATGTGCAAAGGACAGGGCACAGTCATTGTCACTTGCACAGGATGGGGACATCAATGCACTTGTGCTAGTTTCATCCTTGCATCTCAGACAGGTATGAGGTATGCATGGTAGAGTAGTCAGTTTGCTATCGTTGCCCTCAACCATGAGAACTACCTCTGCCAGGAGTAGCCCTGCTAGTTCCATACCCCTGGCTAGAAGTTGGAATGCTACTTGAATGTGATTGATGCCTGCTGGATGAGCTGTCATCATGATGACATCCAGGATCATGACTACATGGTCTACCATGTCTGGATGTGGGCACTTCAACCATTGATAGAGCATTGAAAGTAGTGCCACTAAAGGAGAAGGATCTTGCACTGCCATGTTGGCTAATACCTGATACTGTAGCACCTCTACAGTCATGTGGATGCTGACCCTCCGCTAGCAGATGCTCTAGTACAGACAATGCCCAGTTCATGTCATCCATCCTGTACAAGGAGTCACCACACAGTTCTGGAAGTCTCATACATCAGAAATGACAACATTTAGCACTCGCATTGTCTCTTCAGAGGCCCTGGTGGAACATGCCTATGCCTCATTGATGACCTTACACATATGCTTTGTAGCACCTACTGATGGGTCTATATTAAATCGGCAAAATGGCATTACAGTGAATGCCGTTTCACTGACACATACAGCCCGAAGTCTGAAAATAGTGAAGGCTCAGGCCAGGGAAAAAAATCGCTTGACCTGAGCCATAGCATTGCCCTTTACCCCCACTTAGTTATGTTTTAAATTGTGTGTGTGTGTGTATGTGTGTGTGTGTGTGTGTGTGTGTGTGTGTGTGTGTGTGTGTGTGTGTGTGTGTGTGTGTGTGTGTGTGCGTGTGTGCGTGTGTGTGTGCGTGTGTGTGTGTGTGTGTGTGTGTGTGTGTGTGTGTGTGTGTGTGTGTGTGTGTGTGTGTGTGTGTGTGTGTGTGTGTGTGTGTGTGTGTGTTTGGTGCTAGCAATTTCTTTCCCAGGGAAAGAAATCACTGTTTTGACCATTTGCGGTTTAGTGCCTTCAGTCTTTATGTGTTGCTGAAGAGGCTTTCGATGTAAAGCCTCTTCACGATTTTAATATAGACCCCCCCTACTGACACACCGGTATCAGGAGGAGAGTGGACAGCAAACTTCCTCTGATCATCTCTACCAACACCTCTGTGAAGTACCTCATCCCCTTGATGGCTATGGGGAGACACAGCCAGCTCTACAACCAGAGTAACCTTACTACCCTAATCAAATATGTCACCTTCAACTGTCCTATCTCTGAGGGCTCCATGTCATGGGTATGTGTAGGCATACTGACTGAGTCTAAAATATGGTCCAGGGATGTGGGAGCCACAACTTCAGTGTCAGACTGACCCTATCCACACCCAGACTGTGCCACATCATCACTGCCATTATCATCAGAGGCTGCTCTAACATCAGGCAATAGTAGTTCCACAGTGCTGGTGGCAGGATCACCTATGATTACAAGTAATTAATACAACAAAGAAAGATAGAAAATGTGGAAAAAGTAATTTAAGCAATACTATATGCAATCACAATTAAAGAAGGACTTTAATGTATATATGAATCTGCTTTATGTACACTATAAGAACAAAAAGATTTCCCTACCATGTGCAGGTAATTGTGCAAAATCAGTATCAGATGTGCCTAGACAGAAGAAATTGAGATGAAAGTTTGATGATAAACATTGCAATGCAAATGACGCAATGACCAGAAAAAAATCCACTTTTCATCTGCTTAATAAGAAACACATCTTATACAAACTTCTTTTCTCCAGTTTCTTTCTCCACCACCCCCTCTCTCTTTCACTCTCTCTTCTCCCCTACCCTTTTTGCTCACTCAATATATTTACGTATATAATAGATCAATGCTTTCTTATATGGTATGCCTGGAAATTTAGCAGTTGACATACATCTATTATCCTCCAGCTCAGCACCAACATCAGTGACACTTTGTGAACCTCCTAATGAGCTGTCTGAATCTCTGATGGTGGACAGGGTCTCCTCTGTCTCAGTCAGTGGTGGTTCAGTAGCACGAACACCACCAGTAGCCATCCATCCCTGGACAATTGCAGCTACTTTATTCTTGGTGTTCTTTATTATATCACTGGCACAATGTCTTATCTTCTGGTAATCATGGCAATGTCCTCCACCAGCATTAATGTCATTAACCACCTGCTACCAGATATGGTCATGGAAGGACTTGTCTGCTCTACCGCTGTCTAACAGGTATATTCTGTGTTACCACAGTACCTGAATGATCACTTCTCTGCATCTGTGTACAGAAGTTTATGGGAACCAGATGTCTTAGGTGCCATTGTCCTGTATGAGATGGAACCTAAGAAAAGAAAAAAAGAGAAGTAAGCAAAACAATAATTAAATTTTTTTCACACTCTTTCTCATTTGATGTTAGGGAGATTGGACTTATGACAAAGTTATGCCCTTACATTGACTGACTTAGGAAAGAAACCCTTTATAATATCTGTATGACTAAATGCTTATGTTCCAACTATCTGTAATTCATAAGAAGTGCATAACAGTAAAATAATAACACATATATCAAGATAAAGCCAAATGACATTGTATTTATGTCAGCCTAGCAGAACAAGGGGAATAATGCTCACAAAAGAAAGGTCAGGAAAAAATGCAGTATTGCAAACACTTTTTGCTATTATGATGAGAATTAGTTGCTTAACTATTGAAAATATGCAATTCGTCTGCACATATACTGGGAATTTACAAGTGACATGTAAGACAAGGCTTATGTAGGACCTTTAATGTAAAGTGATACAATGTCCCATCTTGAGTATATGTAAGCTACATTTTCTTCTTCATAAATGTGTTTGTTGTCTGTGGCAATTGCTAAAAATACTCGCAAACTTGTTATGCTCATGCCATGGTAGCAAGGTTCAAATCTAGATGTGGTGGTATTTTTGTACCATTAACAATGTGCATATTGTCATTAAATAACACGGCCAAATTTGATAGAATAATTTGCATATTGTCATTAAATAACACGGCCAAATTTGATAGAATAATGTGCATATTGTCATTAAATAACACGGCCAAATTTGATAGAATAATGTACATATTGTCATTAAATAACACGGCCAAATTTGATAGAATAATGTGCATATTGTCATTAAATAACACAACCAAATTTGATAGAATAATGTGCATATTGTCATTAAATAACACGGCCAAATTTGATAGAATAATGTGCATATTGTCATTAAATAACACGCCAAATTTGATAGAATAATGTGCATATTGTCATTAAATAACACGGCCAAATTTGATAGAATAATGTGCATATTGTCATTAAATAACACGGCCAAATTTGATAGAATAATGTGCATATTGTCATTAAATAACATGGCCAAATTTGATAGAATAATGTGCATATTGTCATTAAATAACACGGCCAAATTTGATAGAATAATGTGCATATTGTCATTAAATAACACGGCCAAATTTGATAGAACATCATGAAGAGATACCTGAAAATATATCTATATCTATATCTATATATATTTTTAGGGGGGGGGTCATCCTTTGCATGCTGTTTGGCATTGCACAATAGCAACTGGCAGTGGTCACTAACAGTGAAAGATAGTTCACTTCGCAAGACAAAATAGATAAATAAATAAAGTTGGTCTGTCTTCAGTTGTGCAAATGAGCCCAGCACTGTTGTGCTGCCATCAGCACCCTGGATAGTACTGAGTGAGGAAAATGTAACTATGAACTACTTCTACTCTGTGGGACAACGTGTAATTGCATTGAGTTTAGAGAAAGAGAATGGTTAATTCGGGGTTTGAATCCAACTTACTTGTAATTAATTACTGACATGCATTTTTGTATATGAATGCGTGTTGGAAAATCAGCTTTTCACAGTATTAATATCATCCGATATGTGTGAGGTGAAATGTTTCACTTTATATGTTGTAATAACACAGAAGCAAAACCATAACATGGAAAGTTGTATTACATATGCTTCATCACATTAACACATCTCTCAAGTAGTAATCCTGACAGCTAGACATCTCCTTTGAAACTATGTCAGTATTATTTGCATCTGCTGTGTCAAAAAATATTTCATATCAGCTGTTGTCTGTCACCTTTCACATTATTTGACATTACCTAAAGTCCTGATAATATGTGACAGAAATTCAAGTTCAGATGTAGCAAGGAGATCTGAAAAGGATGAATGTCTCAGTTCAGTGCAGTACATGTTCTGCTCTTTGTTAGATGTACCCCTTGATTGTTATTATTTCCTTTTCAATTATGTTAACATTTTTACTTTATTTATTTTTGGCTTCTGCATTTGTACACCACTTGGCCGGGAGTAAACATGGCTCATGGCTGATGGCAAAAATAAAAAATTTAATTTGGGCTGACTTCTATATTGCAAAGGAGCCTGGCACCAGTGAGTGGTCATCAGCACTCTGGACAGTACTGAATGAAGAAAATGCACTTACCAGCAAATGATCTCGGTTGCACACGGGGTTAGTGCAGTACATTTACAGACAGATGACAAGTAATGCAGGATTTGAATCCAGTTTACATGTATTATCACTTAGAGGGGTCAGAATAACATTTGTCGCAAACTTTTGTTTAGGACAGTAATAGTATTTACAAATGAGCACCATAAATATGATTTTTGCAACAAAGTTATTATTAATGCTTGCTATACAAGTCCAATATAATGTGTGTACATTATATAACTATGACATTGATAAGGATAGCTAATTTAAAATACACTTGCATAGGTATGATGTGCACAATATCTTTCTTATAATTATGACTAATCCCATTTCATAAGTATGTGTGTAAGACAGTATGTCATATGAAGTATGTATGGAACATACCCCAACATGTCTTACTCAGGTCACGCAGATCCATGCTCAGAAATGCATTTACAACCACAAATACTGCATTTTACAAAGAATTCCAGGACCATGAGTAGTTCAAGTCACACATGCAGACATCTATTAAGTATATCTCCATTCATTTGGAAAGTAATAAAGCTCAAATGACCATGTAAAAAAATAAGTTCCACTGTGGGATTATAAGTTTATAATAGGTTCAGTGCTAACTTTACCCCCCTCTCACCCCCTAGAGGGCCCATCTCTATACCGGAAGTATGCAAAGTTCCTATAATCACGGCTGCACAGGTAAAAAACACACTCTCCAAAGCCAAGAACACAGCATCCATAGGACTTAACAATATCCCAAGCTGTGTTCTACATGAACTACAGAATGAACTGGCACCCTACCTAAGCACCATGTTCAGTCATAGCCTCACCTCAGGCTTTGTACCCACTGAATGGTGCACCGTGACGGCTATCCCACTCCACAAAGGGGGAACCATGACAGACCCCGGGAACTACCGCCCCATTAGCCTGATGGTCTGCAAGGCCATGGAATGTATCATTGTGGAACTCATAAACAAAGACATTGGTAATCTCCAAACTCTGGATTCTTCCCAGTTTGGATTTGTAAAAGGCAGATCATGTCTCCTAAACCTGATTGACTTATTTGAAGCAGTCACCAAAGCCATAGATGAGGGTAAAATGGTTCACACAGCTTGTCTAGATCTCACCAAGGCTTTTGACACCATCCCCCACTCTAGAATTATAGATAAGCTCACTGAACTAGGTATAAATCCCTATGTCACAAGATGGGTTGCCAACTGGCTCATGGACAGAACCCACACTGTGAAAGTAGCGGATTCCAAATCTGACTTCAGAGCAGTGACAAGTGGAGTACCACAGGGTTCAGTCCTGGTCCTCTACTGTTTGGTATCTACTTCTCTGAAGTGCAGGCTAACACAGAATGTCTTTGGCTAACAAAGTTTGCAGATGCCTGCAAACTAGGAGCCATAATCGAAACTACTAACAATGTGGACAAACTACAAAAGGGCCTCACTGAGACAGATACCTGGTGTCAAAGCCATGGCCTGAAGCTCAATGCCAAAAAGTGTATTATCATCCCCTTTGGTAAAAACTCTGTACCCATGAACTACCACATAACTGGTAGTCTACTTAATGCCGAAAATGTGATAAGAGACCTTGGGACACAGGTGGACAGTAGTCTCTCCTTTGATAATCACATCGCCACAGTGGTCAGGAAATCCTTCTACATGGCTCATCTCATCACAAAAGGATTCTCATCCAGAAAAAAGAGGTCATTGTCCCCCTCTACTCATCACTCATTAGACCCATTATAGAGTACAATGCCCCTTTTGGTATGTACCTCACAAGACATCTACAACAACTGGAAAGACCACAGAAATACCTCACAAAGAGGATTACTGGCCTCAAACAGATGCCCTACGCAGACCATCTCAAAAAGCTACAGCTTTATTCCATCACATATCGCCTACTCAGGGGCGATCACTGCCTAACATACAAAGCTATGTCAAACCCAGAGCTGTTGGACATGCTCCACTTAAAGAAATCCCAATCCCTCCAAGCTACACCCTCTAGGGACCTAAACCTTGCAACCACAATAAACAGAACATGCTGGAGGGATATATTCCTGTCCCAGAGACTTCCCATACTCTGGAACAGACTACCTATCTATGTCAAACAGAGCTCCACATTAGCACTCTTCAAGAAAAATCTTGATGATTGGATGGGAAATGGGAAATTCACCCCAGGGAATCACTTCTGTGGCTCTGCTCAACAGGGGCACAGGAAAATAATTTTCTTGGGTGGTGAATGCCAGGGTACATTTTTTTGGCTAGGATATATAGGCCCTAAGGCCAATAGCCTAGTACCTACCTATGAACCTATGAACCTATAAGCAAAGGTTAGCATTTTAGCTAACAAATTTGGATAGTTTGTAACTTGCAGAAGCCCAGTTTGTCACAAATCATAACTTTTTACCTTTGATCAAGAATGGTTATACGAAACACCATAAAGCATGCCAGTGTTTAACACAATAGGTTGAGCATCTCACCTAGCCAAATTTCAGTGCCATATTTTACACCTTCATTGCCTTTGGATGTAATCATTGCCAATGTGTTGGCCAAGCCATTTTTATGCATTAAATTGCACAACTGCAGCTGGAGTTTGTGTTTATGAGGTCAGACTGTTAAACATGAGAGGTGAACTGGGCACCAATTCAGATACATAGTTCTAGCTTGATTTCTGTAGGTGTGGCTGGTGAAGGCGATGATGTTGCTCCATTTAGAGCACAAAGGTGGGGAATTGAGGTGTCCTGGATTTCTGCGACACTCCTTGGCAAGTGCTACAGCTGAAAGCTGCTGTAGGTGGACTATACCAGGTCTCAGTATAAGGATGAGTCTTGGAATAGCTTGGCAAAGGCTGTCTTTGGTGCAATTGACATTCCACACACTTGGGAACAATGTCATCACCATTACAGTGACATGAAGAGGTGCAAGCAGGGCTTCCTGAGCTGAATGGAGGATGAATTCAAGACTGCAAACACCACAAGTTGTGTAAGAATAGTGACCCATCACTAGTCAATGATATAGCGTGGATTATCCAGCCAATTCAGTTGTTCATTATGCTTTCATATATTTTCCCCCTACTGTACAGCTGCAGAAGAGATAACACTGAATGATGAAGTGCATCAGAAGAGTCTGGTTTGCCTCAGAGAGGCATGGGGTAAGTATGCATCAGGTATAAATGCAAGCCAGATAATACTTTTCAGGCCATCAGTTCATATTAGCACAAGCAGTAATACCTAAACTGTTATATCAAACATACAGGCCTTCTCCAATAGCTCTTGGTGATTGCATTAGGCAATGAGCACTCCAGCTTAGTTGAGTGTGGATTAAATTCCCAAAAGCAGAAATTAACTTTTATTACAGATAGTATGTCTAAAATATTAACTTTAATACTGAATTACATTAACAGATCAGTGCTGGTAACTGCATTTATTAACTTGGAAACCATATATCTGATATGACATAGTCAAATATGATTCCATTTTTTATATAATAGCACTGAGATTGGTTTATGTTATGACACACTAATGCCTTATCATCATATCTGGCTGTGACAAAGGCTGTGACAAAGGTGCACATATTTATGTGTCATATTTGTTTATGTATTGAAATAATAAAATAATGCGACATGCCATTGATCTTAGTGTCTATGTTTTGTCTACCCCAACCCTATCTTTCTCTTTCTGTTTTTTTTTTTATTTTCTTTTTTTAATACACTGCTGCTCATAACAAAATGACCATGAGCACAAGGAGCTCTACTGACTACTGAGGTTCAGCTCACTATATCTCCACATGTGGCTGTAGTAGCACCACCACATGCAGCACTGACACCCAGCACATATGGGTTACAACCTGCCATTGTTGCCTCCACAACTCCTGTCCTACCTGCTCCATCTGTGTCAGGTTGCTCTGCCCCAGCTGCTTGTGCAGTGGTACCCTCCAGAAAAAGTAGTAGTGGAGGTGGTTATTTTGTTACCCATCAGCAGCTGATAGGGCTAGTGCAAAACATAATGAAGAGGGGTCTCAGAGACCATATTGGCAGAGTTGAAAAGGTCCTGGTTGGATTGCCAAAATGATGCCATATTCATCACTGACCAAGGAAAATGATGAAGGAGACAGTGATGACAGTTCTGAGAGTGAGGACAAGAGTCCCACTGTGCTCAAGCCAGACATGAATACAACTCCACTGTACCCTACTTATCACCAATCAGGGTGTCCCCAACCTTTTGTGTCTATCACCATCCCTGTCTGTCTTTTATATCCTGTATCTGACCCTCTTCTTCTTAAGCATCTTCCCTAACAGTCATCTCTATCTATCAAAAACAAAAGATGCCTGTCCCACAAAAAATATACTCCCAAACATAGCTCTCCACTTTGCCTATATGTCATCTTAACACACAGTTTGGTCCAGTTGGTTGTACAACATGATTCTATTGTTGTCAACCATCCCTGGTATGGTGACTCTCCAAGTTCATCAAATATTATGTACAATTCAACATTTGTGTTGTGAAGAAGTGGATAGCTATGGTGCTCTCCCACCACTATCCTGCAAATCCTTATATTCTTTCCCCTGTGTCTTTCCCTCTGTCGGCCCCCCATTTTCACCACTATCAACCCCTTATTCACATGTTTAATTTGTTCAAAAATAGAAACACACATAACACATATGGTGAAAAATGGCTCATCAAAAAGTCTTCACATTTTGACCTCTGCATTGCATGGAGCTTGGTATCAAGCACCAATGCTAAGTGATGATGAATAGTGTTTACATCCTATGGTAAAAACTTGTGAATTTTTGCCTATGCCCAAACTAGTCTGGTTATCTTCATAGACCCTACCACCATTTCCACTCGCCCCCACCCTCCTTACATTTATAGCTATACTAACCACTCATTTTCATCACCTCAACTTGCACCATCTGTCAGTCACCATTACCTATACCCATAACCCAATCCACCTCTTAACACTCCACCCTCTTAAAGTAACCTACCCTATCTCTTTCTCATCTATTCAACTACCTGATGCTCCTCCAAACATTGCCTTCTTCCTCCCACCCACTCCATCACGTACTGCTTATAACCCTCTCCATTCACATAATACTTATAACACATAGTATAGCTACCTTAAAATGTCACAGATAAAAGCTATCACAATAATAACCCCCTTTCTATGTGTTCTTAGTCTTGCTTACCATACCACCTTTTACCATAAATACCACATTACAAACTACTCATCTCCAACTCTACCTTACAATCTTAACCGTTATCAGTGTAACTTAACTTTCCATATCTCCCCTCAGCTTTACAATGCTTCTAAAGCATTATTCCTTACTTTTATGCATATTATTCCTTACTTTTATGCATATTCACACCCACAGCTCAATTTGCAGCCCATGCAAATATCACAAACTGCTATCTAAATTAATGTTCCTTCTCCTCCACTCTCTCACCCAGATAGAACTCCAAGCTGACATTCACCCTAACCCAGGCCCCACACTTACTACACACCCTCACATTCAAGCCTCTCATTCTTCCAATGCCCATAAGTCTATAATACTTATTGCTACCTACCTTCCTCCCATGAACAACCTCCCTACCATAGAAATTATTCTCTACTGGGCTTCTACCAACTTTTCTCAAGGAAGAATAATTCTAGGAGACTTTAACCTAGACTAGCTTACCTGTTCCTCCAAAAATCCCACCAGCTTTATAAACTTATACAACTTCTGTCAAACCATTAACTATCCCATGGGCATAGACAAACACTCCAACAAGCAATCTGTACTAGACTGGATTTTGATAAATAACCTCAGTATAGGCTACGATTCTGGTGGCCTTCCAGATACCCTAAGTGATCACTCCCCTACCTCTCTTGTTAGGAAATGGATACACACAGCTTACATCTTATACAGACACATCTGCAAAAAAAAATTCTCCCCCCTCCATTTTCAGTACACTACTATGGCAATATGACTGGTCTCCATTAAACTTAATTCAGTTAGAATTTGCTGTACAGTATTTTAATAAGGCTTTCCTTGAAACACAATAGTTTAGCTCCCATTAGAAAAATGTGCTCCAAATCCAAACAACTACCATGTTTATCTAAAGAAATTAAACTGATCCTCAAGCAAAGGGATAGAGCCTGGACTCTTTATCATAATAGTAGAAACAATGACAACCTAACCTCTTACAAGCAACTATGAAATCAAGCCAAAAAAAATAATCAAAATAGACAAAAAAAAACATACTTCCAAACTTCTCATCAAAACAGCAAAACAACCCTCAGACATTTTGGCAAACAATTAACCATGTTCTAAACCCAGGAAAACCTACTATCCCTGAACCATCAACCAACTGAATGTACAGCTATTCAATTCAATGTCCACTTTATCAACTCTATAACGTCTTTGCTAAATAACAGTGAAAACACTCCCCTTTCTATACCCAACTCCTCTGACCATAACCCTAACTCTTTCTCTCTTAAGCCAATCCAAACTTGTTACATAAGAAAGCTTCTAAGTAAATTAAAGATCTGTTCTCTTGCAGCTGATCAACTGCCCAACAAATTTCTGAAACTTGACACAGCAACCATCTCCTACCCTATATCTATTCTAATCAATGTCTCTATCTCTGAACAGTATGTACTTCTGGAAAATATCCCATATCATACCCCTCCACAAAGGTGGCCCTTTCACTGACCTTTCCAATTACAGACCAATCACCATTCTCTCACCATTATCCAAAATCTTAGAAAAATGTATTCATCAAAATTCCTTGACCACTTCCTTAAGAAGAACCTTTTATACAATGATCAACATGGTTTGTGACCTAGACATAGTACTGCTCTTATAACATTCACAAATACTGTTAATCTCCTCAAAAACAATGGCCAACTCATCTCTGCAACCTTCCTTGATATATCCAAAACTTTCAACACTGTGTCCCATGAAATACTCCTCAGTAAGCTTACCTGTTATAATCGTAGCACACCAGCCCTAACCTGGTTTCATTGCTATCTCTCTAACCATCAACAAGCCACAAAATGGGCTAACAAGCTCTCCCCCATTCTACCCATCACTGTTGGAGTTCCCCAAGGCTCCATCCTTGGACCTCTACTTTTTATCATATTTACCAATAACCTCAGTACCTCCACTAAACTTGCTTTTATCATTCAATACACTGATGATGCCTCTCTCATCTGCTCAGCTCCCTGCTTTAATGAACTACAAGAAAATATACAAACTGCCCTCCAGGATATAGAAAACTACCTATCTGACCATCAACTCATATTAAACCCCAACAAAACTAAGCTCATGGTCTTCAGTTCGCCTAGCACAAGAAAACATCCCATCCCCTCTTGCCATCTATTCCTCCAATGGACAAAAATTGAACCAGTTGAGCAAACTAAACTCCTAGGTGTCACAATAGACAACTGTCTAAAACTCGATAAACATATAGCACTAACAATCAAAAAAGTTCATATAAAATGTGGTGCACTTTACAGGGCAAAACCCTATCTAACTAACTATCTCAGAATATCAACAGCCAGATCCCAACTTCTAAACACCCTACTTTACTTTTCCCAAATCTTTACTAATCTATGTAAATCAGATTTGCACAACCTCAAAACATTTTACAATAAAATAGCCAAATTTGCCTCAAACTCACCCCATAAATCACATCACTGCTCTTCTCTTCACCATCTTAACTGGATTGAACTATTCAACTTACTATCTCTCAACCAGCTTATAAATACTCATAGAGTCATCTACAAACCTGACAATTGCCCCACTCTCTCTGACCTTGTTCAACCATATACAAACCTTAACAATGAAGTAAAAAACATCCAAACCTCGCTGAAGGTGATGAAGACAAATAGTAAAGTACAATGAGTAAAAACTTCAGAGCACCACCATGGCAACAGAAGTGTTTGAGTTAATAACAAACCACAATGCTCTTCCAACCTCGAAACACAACTAATCCACACAACACTAGCCTCAGTTCAATCTGTTCCACATTACACCCAACCTTCTTCCACTATATGGCCCACCTCATAAGTAAGGGTATTTCATCCAGGAAAAACAAGGTCATAACATCCCTGTACTTTCCCCTTATCAGACGCATTATCAGGTACAATGCCCCATTCAGCATGTACCTTGCCAAGCACATCCAGCAACTGGAGAGACCACAGAGGTTCCTGACCAGGAAAATCCAGGGTCTCAAACACTTATCCTATACAGATAGGCTAAAAGTCCTGTCCCTCTTGTCAGTCTCGTACAGACTGTTAAGAGGTGACCTGTGTCTGGCATACAAGGCCATCTTAGACCGGGCCTTGATGGAGTTACTGCATATCCATAAGTCAAACTCCACTCACGTAACCCACACACAAGGCCTCAACCTGGTCTGTGACATTAATAGAACTTGTTGGCAGGATACATTTGTGACTCAAAGACTCCCCTATCTGTGGAACAGACTGCTTCTCCATGTCAAGCAGAGTACCTCACTAGCCATCTTTAAGAGGAAGCTGGACAACTAGATGGGAAACAGAAAATATATGCCTGGGATCCCACCTGTGTCCCTGCTGTAAAGGAAACAGGTGCTTACTTTGTTGGAACATGGGCGAAATTCATGGCTAGGCTTATAAGGCTCTCCAGGCCAATAGACTAATAGCGTCCTATGAACCTATGATGGATGTTCATCTTATGGGAGTTTACTATTTGCATTACTGTGACAAAACCTAATGCCTACATCCTCCCTTCATTTAGTATGTTGTCACTGTCCCTTCAATTATGTGATTTTAACTTTGTAAAGTCTGAGTTTCTCTGTGGTATGCTGAGATAATGCTTAGTTCTATAGACTGATTTTTGCATAGTGTCAAGGGTTCTTATCCAGAAACATGTCAAACTTTTACTGACTGCTTTTATTAGACTATTTTCTGTTTCACTGTTGCCTACATATTGTTTTGAGTCACCATTATCCTACTTCTGTCATACTCTACTTGGTCCCTGCCCCCCCCCCCATTTATTTCTCTTCCACCTGCCATGTCATCAGTCTCTCTTCTCAGCATTTGCATAATACCTGGCATTGAGAGGCAATACTAACCTACAGTAAATGGCAGTAAATGTCTTATGGCAAAATCATGTCAGTTTTTGCCTTAGACTGTATTAGCATACATATCTTCAAGCAAATATGCTTAAGTCCACTGCACTACAGAAAAAGAAACTAAAAGTAATAAACAGTGTTACAGTTACTCTTTCATGAGTATTAGGCTGCAGGATATCACATACAGTCTAAGGGATGTTACAGTTCATGTAACTGTGATGTAGGTAGCTGCCTATATACTCCCTGTCTTCTGCCTCATGTCAGAGTCCCTTACAATGTGCAGTTTAAAATGACTAAAATATGAGTTCTTATGTGATCAGCTGAGATAATCCTCTGATCTGTACAACAATATTTTATACTGTAAAAGGTTCAAATCCAGAAGTATGTCATGCAGTCATGCAAAGTTTGTCCATATTAATAGTATGTGTGTAAGTGTGCTACATCTGTTATTAACCTTCCATCCTCATCATGGTTCCAGTCTGCTTCCCCTTCTAGATCTACACTGGAAACCCTTTATTGTGCACAGCAATACTGCTACAGTGCACAAAATTTTAAAGGATGTCCACATGACAAACCTAAAAGTGACACAACACAAAGATGTGCAGAAATCTCCCATAAAGGAATCTCTTTGCATGTCTCTATCCATGTCTTCAAATCTCTCCCTCTTTCCACCATTTGTGTTATCAGTCTTTCATATCAGCATTTGCACAATCTCTGATGCTAAGCAGCACCTTTAACTTATGGGTAATGGCATAACACAGCTGATGTCAAAATCTTCAGAGTGTTCACCTTTGGCAACATTGGTCTGATGCCCCTTGCACTACAGTGTTTAGACTCACTGCACTATGTAAAGACAGGCTAATATTTACTAGGCTACCGGATGTAATGTACAACTTATGGGATTTTACAATTGCCATGACTGCAATGAAGACTACTGCATACATTCTCCTTTACTGCAATCTGTTGTCAGATTTTAAATTTGTGTAGGACTTAATATGTGATGTGCTGAGATAATGCTCAGTTCTTTAGATCGCTTATTGTATATTGTGAAAGTCTGAATCCAGAACTAGGTAAAAGTGTTACTGAATGTGTTTTATATGACTGTTTTATGTGTAGCTGTTGGCTAAATATTTTATTAAAACACCATTATCCTGCCACTGTATTAACTGCTTGCTCCCTGTTGTGAACACATTCTTACACAGATCATGACAATAATTATGACAAGCATAAGAATAACATGAAACAAACATATTCAAAATGGCCCATAAGCAAAACTCTTCATCTGTCTCTATCTCTGTCTTTCAATCTATCTTCTCCATTTTTGTCCATTATATGCATACATAATGGAGTTGGTATCACACACCAATACTGACTGCCATTTCATGCCTTATGGTAAAAGCTGATGATCTTAATTTCAACCACACTGGCACAGTTCACATCACCCAAATGTGCTTAGCCCTGCTACTTTATACAAATGCAGGCTGATAATAGTGCTGTGAGATAGTAGCTGTAACATATTTATCAGGCTGCTGGATGTAATATACACCTTATGGGATGTTACAATTGTCATCACTGTGATGAAGCCTGATGTCTAAATTGTCCATTTCTTCAATCTGTTGTCACAGTTCCTTCAAATGTGTGATTTTAACTTAAGAAAGTATGAGTTCTTATGTGGTCATCTTAGATAATCCTTCAATCTGTGGACTTTTCATTAATACTGTCAAGAGTTTGAATACAAAAGTATGTCATACACTAATGTAATGTTTCTCCGTATTAATAGTATGTGTGTAACTGTCTGCTATGTATGTTATTAACCCATCACTTTTCTCATTATGTCCTCATAATGTTTCCACTGTCCTACCCCTTTTAGATTCAGTAACATAACACATACCTCTTAATGGTTTGTATGTCTATACTCCATATTTGTGCAGATGTTACCATGGGACAACAATAAATACAGTTAATTCCAGATCTAAGTTAAAAACCTCAATATATGATTATGCATGCATTAACACTTTACCATCAGTCATGCAAATTAGGTTACCAGCATTATGTTTCATGGAGAGATTTTTTTTAATTTTGTGACAGGATAGTGGAACTTCTGTATGTGCTGATGGAGTGTTGTACTCAACATATGTGAGCTTCACTTTGATGTTGCTTTCCTGTGGCACTGACTCCTGATACTGTTCTATAGATTGTAAATAAATACATGGCTTGATTTCAGCACTGGCTGACTACTGTGAATGTATGGTTCTCTCTCATTCTGTATACAAAAGGCTTCAAAGACATATAGGATGTGTAACTGTACAGAGTTATTGTGTTCATCCACCACTTCCTTTCATTTATTAAATAATGGTGATGTAATCTCTTCAAATGTGCACTGACACAGTTGTAAAACAACATCTCATGTGAAGCTTGCAGTTCATGCAATGTTCTTTAGCTTGTGATCTTTGTTAGGTAGATAATTTTAACCTGGTCATTACTACTTAGACTCTGTTGTGTGACTATCACTGTGAAGGTACATGTATGTAACAGTATTGTCACTCACCTATCTGATGTGTACATGTGTAGGTGGACATTGCTCTTACAAGGATTTCTGCCAGTTTTGCACAGACAATTGCTTTGTTTAACAATGGTAATGCCATTTGGAAAAAATACCATATGCAATATTAGTAGTAATCCTTCCGCTTCAGGGTTAGGGACTCTAACGCAGTTCTGTATGTTGTTGCCATAGTAAGCCCTGGGTTCAAATCTATGATTATCTATATATTGTACGCGACTGTGACTCTACTGTCACAGTGATCACTGCATTATTCATCATGTGTTTGGGCATATGTAACATCATTCATTATTATGTGACAGTGAGATGGATAATACCACTGTTTTAACCAAATTGGATGTATACATTTTCCTTGAAGTAATAAGATGACATAATGCCTTGAAATACACATATATCTCACATCTTTACTAAGACTTCTTCCATGGCACATTTAGTATTCACAATGTCATGTAGCTTCTTTGGTCGCATAAGCAGTTGTTCAAAACCCATAGTGAATGACTATAATGAACGTATGCCAGTGCACTACTATTAATAAATATCATCCACCATCCACTGGCATGAAACACTCATCTGATGTAATGACTTCAAATAGGTTGAGTTTGCTTTAAGACTTCAGCATTTGTTCATGTGATTCATACACATTTCATTAGCCTGTGGGCTTACATAGGTAGCTGTTCAATTCCAGCAAAGGACAATATTATGTGAGTGCAGTGATGTGACACAAACAACATTGCATTGAGATTATTCTATGAATTTTTATGTTACACAAACAACTTTCAACACATTTTGGGATTTCAGAGCAGTGAAACAGGTGTTCTGGGACTCTTGTGCTGTGATTGCTCCTGTGGCACATACAGTTACTACTGACTTGTATAGCTACACAGATAGAGTGTGGTTTGAATCTGGGCCTATGAGTGTACAAAACAATGTGGACAGAAAAGACTGGCTTGGCCAAGCAACATTAAAATTGCACTGTTCACAGCTATGCATACATTAGCATAGTTACCTCCTTTTTATCATTCAGACAATTTTTTATTTTATAATTTAATATCAAATGTCTTTTCTTACTTCATATCTTGATTTTAGTTATTTGTGACACACTCCATTACTATCTCCTGTGGCAGACACAGTCAATATACAGCACTGAAGAGTATGCAGTATGATAGCCAGAGGGTTTGAATCTGGTAACATCTGTCTGTCAGATAACTGTGTCAGACAGGAGTGGCTTAGGCAAAGAAAGTAGTTATGCCACAGTCAGAGGGACACATTTTAAAGGCATCACTCCCCAAGTTAGGAGAGCCATTCCTATTTCAATAGGAAAGTGATGTAACCCCTTCAATGGTATTCATTATGATGCAACTGATATGCGACTTTCTGTCAGTGATTGATACAAATCTCTCAGCGCTCTGCCCTGACACATGTTTGAGTCTAGCAAGATGCAAATGCTGAGTGTGTCTGTGATTGCTCATAGGCATTACTTATTTTCCAAATAATAGTGCTCTGTATTGTGTGTCTTTGCACTCACATTTACATAATACTATAATTCTTTTGATCAGACTGCAGAGCTTTATTGGACATGAGGGCTTATATAACATTGCAAAATCATCAGTATGCTTGCGTGAACCTGGGTTATGAAACTTTCTTTTGTGGTTGTGTTGTTTAGATGAAGTTATGGTAGACTTTGTTGTAATTCCTTGTAAGCATGCCCAATATAGTAATGTAGTAAATGTGTGATGTGTGACATTTAGCAAAGAAACATTTAATTACTGAATGTCATGAAATATTTATTGTCATTTCTTGTTGTTGGTCAGGATTTAAATTAACTATCTTCTATAATTTTTGCTAATGTCCATGCACTGCAGTTATTGATCTACTTGTGAAAGATAACAACATTTATCATAGGCTGTTGTACTTTTGGTGTATGTGCAGTGCAAATCTTCAACAGGTCACTTGGTAATACAATTTAATGCTTCACTTGTGTGTGTTGTATGTTACTGTGCTGTCATATGTTGCTTAATATTGCTCTTCACAAGGCTCACTTCAGGGTTATGTATCAATTACAATATACTGCATTAAAATTTGTAGTTTAATACAAGCCTTCAGGTCAGCATATGTGTTGTGGTTGTTATACACTCATCAGTAGCCACTTTAAATGTCAGGACCCGCTTGTGCTTTGCGTCTCTGTAATCAGTGTTTGTCAAGCAAGCCATTAATGTATCAGGCAATGCTTGTGAAGAGCTGCACACAGGCTTTCAACTACGGTGGGAATTTACTTTGCCTATAGTAAAATAACATATTTATTAAATAATCTGAAGACTCACAACAGAGTGTCTTGTCACCAATAGGACAGTACTGTCTGTGTTTGAATTAATACTGACAGAAAATAGATTTCAAAATCAGAAAAACTGAAACGATGTGAAAATTGGTGAGTGTGGTGATCACAAATAAACATTTTAGTAAAAAATGTTTAGACTAGGTATGTTTTGTTTTATTAATTTAAAGATGAAACATTAATTTCTAGAAACTCTACAAATATTACATAAGAGAAGAAATTCCTGGTAGAAAGACAGTGATCAACAACCAGCAAGAAGAAAATAAAAAACTTTACATTTTTAGAAAAAAAAATAGTTAAAGTTGCCAACAAATTGGAAAAAGTAAATAATTTAAACAAAAATTTTAAGCAATAGAGCATTAAAGACAAAGTAATAATATAAAAAGGCAAAAATGTAGATATAAGTTCCATATCTTTTGACTTTTGTAACTGCTTTAGACAGTCCTGACCCGGATTTACAACAGACCAAGCACATACGTATATAAATTTGCAAATTATGACATGACATTTAATATTAAGTGACAAGCAGAGTACCTCAGGGTTCAGTCCTGGGACCGCTCTTGTTTGGCATCTACTTCTCTGAAGTACAGGCCAACACTAAGGGACTCTGGCTAACAAAGTTCGCAGATGAATGCAAACTGGGAGCCATTATTGAATCCCCAAATGATGTGGATATTCTACAAAAGGGCCTTACAGAAACAGATGCCTTGTGCCAGAGCCATGGGCTCAAGCTTAATGCCAAGAAATGTATAGTTATCCCCTTTGGGAAAAACCATGCACCCATGAATTACCACATACGTGGCAGTACACTAAACACTGAAAGTGTGATGAGAGACTTAGGGACACAGGTGGACAGTGGTCTCACCTTCGATAACCACATCGCCACAACAGTCAGGAAATCCTTCTATGTGGCACAAATCATCACTAAGGGCTTTTCATCCAGAAAAAAGGAGGTCATTGTCCCACTGTACTCATCCCTCATTAGACCCATTATAGAGTACAATGCTCTGTTTGGTATGTACCTCACAAGACATCTGCAACAGCTGGAAAGGCCGCAGAAATACCTCACTAAAAGAATCACAGGCCTAAAGCAGATGCCCTATGCTGACCATCTAAAAAGACTCCATCTATACTCTGTGGCATATCGTCTACTCAGAGGTGATCTCTGCTTAACATACAAGGCCATGTCAAACCCTGAGCTGTTGGACATGCTCCACTTAAAGAAATCCCAATTTCTCAGAGCCACATGTTCCAGGGATCTAAACATTGTCATCACAATGAACAAAACATGCTGGAGGGATAGGTTCCTGACCCAGAGACTCCCCATAATCTGGAATAGACTGCCCATATATGTCAAGCAAAGTGCCTCCTTGGCCCTCTTCAAAATGGACCTTGACGTTTGGATGGGAGCTAGGAAATTCACCTCGTGGATCACATCAGTCACCCTGCTAGACAGGGATCCAGGGAAGTAAATATTGTGGGAAGAAATATCCAGGGAATTGTTATGGCTAAGCTTGTATAGGCCCTAGGGCCAATAGCCTAGTACCAACCTATGAACCTATGAACCTATGAACCTATTACTTGGGTCAATAAACAAAAATACATTCTTTAAACATGCCTAGTTACACACTGTAGGACATTTTTCAAACATTGCAAGGAAATGAGGATGAATAGAAAGTAGCATAAGAAAAGTTTACTAAGTACTTCCAGCCAGAAACACACATTAAAAAGTGTTCCAGTTTAAAAATGTTTCAGAAGTCCCAATGAAACATTGCTGGATAAAAAACAGACATTGGGAAGGAACAACACTTTTGCACATATCCTGATTTAGAGATCAAAACATAGACTATAGAGAATTGTTACTCAGGAAAGGTCAGAGGAAAGAGAATGTCTGACATACACATCATACCCACAGGTATAACAGATCATTAGAAATTTCAGAACATCAGGCAAAAGCATTAGAAAGCAAGAGTATTAACACAATCAGCAAGGCACAAGACAGCACATGAAGACAAGATAGATTTCTCTGCTCAGTGTGTTTTGTCATCTTTTGTGTCCAGTGAGGCATTTAAAATAAGATATTGAAAAGGTAAACCAGCTTGATTTTGATTAGACTAACTTCTTAGAACTTATAGCCACATTGGCACACTCAGACTCGCAATATCCATATTTTCAAGTCCCCAGTAAGGCCATAAATGTGTCAGTACTGCTGTTGCTTCAGAACCCGACATCATCCTGTTGGGAGGGCTCCTTTTCAATGCTGAAGTTTTCCTTTAGGATCCCACAATCTTTAGTAGCAAGCAAATGAAACAGACAAATAAATAGCAAAGGTAAGTGTAGAAACTAAAGCACTTGTAAGATAAATGATTTGGCTCTCTATTATGGATAGAGAGAAAAATCATTTGATCATCTAGAAGAATGTCAGGATAGAAAGTATGCTGAACAAGTATTTAATTTGTTGAGCTAACATAGATAGACACATCAATGCATCAGGTCATATAACAGATTTGCTGAGATTGTTTGGACAAATACTAGAATTGATTTATGTGGGCCAATCATCAAAACTGTCTATTGCCTATCATGACTGATGAATGGTCTAAATATCCCAGAGAAAAGCTTACACCTTCCTCCTCAGACATATCTTCTCAATGTTGGGTAAATATTGGAGAACAGATCATCTTTTAATGTTATCCGTTACAAGGAATTATGATGCAAGATAGACATTTTTCTCAGAGGAAGAACTCTGCTATGGCAACAGGCTAAGTTCATAGCAGAATTATTTATGGCTTGCACAAGCAAGCCAGTCAGTAAGTGTCCAATACATTTTATTAGCTATTGTGGTCTACTGAAACATTTAATGGAATTATGACCCTGGAAAAGAGAACTAGCCAAAGTTACAGTGACTGCCTCAGATGTACTAACACTCTTGGGTAGTGAGATCTTGTGCCAAAGCAGCATGTATGGTAACAGACATACACAGATTAATTTTCTTTGCTTATAGCAAATTATCCTTTTTGTTTACTGATTTCAATGCATGGTCACTTGTGTTTTTTTAGTAGAAAAGCATTTATTTTAAATATCAGCTGCCTAATCTTATAATATAGTATTTTGCAAGAGGTAGAACTGCACTGCCTGTGTCTGAAGTAATTTTGACAGAAAAAAGCTGTCAAATAAATCACAACTGTCAGGATCCAAAATATAGCACTTCGTTATACTGTACTCAAGTGCCACTGCTTGAGGGTTGAAGCACAATTCCAGCAGGAGGCTAGAACCCACACCTTTAAATCATTGTAGGCTTTTTCTCAGCCATTTTATCAGACTTCTCAAATTTCCAGTAAGGTCAAACATATTCCCATACTGTTGTTGCTTCACCACTCCACATCACCCTATTGGGAGGGATTCCCTCACCTTGAAAAGTTTCCTTTAAGATCCACCACCTTTAGTAGCCAGAAAATGAAAGCGAGGATCAATGGCTTGGTGTACAGTCATTCTTGGCTAGTCCTGATTTTTTGCATGCAATGCAATGCCTAAACCCACAGACCACGCAAGAGAGTCACTGCAGCTTACAGTGATGGGTTTGTGTGTGCACACGCTTCCATGTCCCTGATGAAGTGCCACACTACACATGTGGCTTGATAGGTTTGTACTGCACCACTCAGTTTCATGAGGTGGCAGACAGTGGTCTAAAGTTGCCCTCTCCTCCCCACAATATGAGTGAGCAAATAATTGCAACATACTTCTGTCTTCCTGGTTGTCTCATCCAGTGTCCAGATACACAAAAAAAAACTCATGTCATTCAGAGTTCAGTTGGAGCTTTTCCCTGCAGCACAGAGGAACTAGAAAAGGATCAAACCCAACTCACAACTAATGGCACTAAGGCAGATGGACTACAAAATGCTAAATACTGTTGCTGTGTATTTTTTGCATGGATACCACTATGATTTATACCCAAGTAATTAAGTTAGACACATGAATATAAATTTCCATCCAGATACCTAAATGCCAGCTTCATTTAGGGCTATCATTCTAACCTCAACATCTTTTGTTTAACTACATTTACTTAAAGCATTTCAGAATAACACCAGGAGTAAAACTGCTCAGGTCTGTCCATTTGAATGTATGAGGTGTGTGAATATACCCAGAATACTATATACTCATGCATCTACATGAAACTAGATAATCATTTTTCGTCTTGTAAAACCACAATTCACACAGGGGGCTGTGTTCCCATTTAGCCTTTACAGTGGTTGACTTCACCTTTGGTCAATACATCTGCAATTAAAGAACAAACTTCCACCATGTTCATATGTAAGCTGAAGTGTCTCGTGTTTAACTGCATGAAAGGTCAATCAACTGGCAGGTCACCACGAAGTGCATTCAATGATATGTTGTGTTTGATTAGACAAGAAATAAAATGTTTTTGTGTGTGTGTGTGTGTGTGTATGAGTATATATATATATATATATATATATATATATATATATATATATATATACACACACACACACACAGAAATATATAGATACAAACACGCACATTTAATATATATATATATACATATATATATATATATATATATATATATATATATATATATATATACATATATATAATTCACTTTATATCCTCAAAGTACTGAAATGCCGAAATTTAGTATTTTGAAGTTATAAAGTCAAATTTTTGAAACATAGAAAACTCAGAAGAGCGAAATCCAAAATCTCGCACACCGAAGGGAGATTTTGAATTTTGCGCTACTACTGCACACACACACACACACACACACATACACACACACACACACACACACACACACACACACACACACACACACCATCCTCCCCACACGCAAACACAAGCTCCCTACTACATAAAAACAGGGGGGCAGGCCCCTTTGCACCCCCCATGTGGGGGGTTGTGCCCCCCCACACCCCCCTACTTAAATATTCTAACTATGAGGTCGCACTACACACAAACACACACACAGCACCACCATACAAGCTACATTCTGCTCACACACACACATCACAGCAACAAAACACACTAACACACACCACAGCCCCTACCGAAAACCCTTAACACACACACACACACACACACACACACACACACACACACACACACACACACACACACACACACACACAGTTACCTGAATCCGTAACCACAGCGGAACCTCAGAAGTGAGAAATTCAAAACCTGTGGTATTCGAGGTTTTGAAATTCGTGCTTCTGAGTTTTCGCTCTTTTCAGGATTTCACTTTATGGGCTTGAAATGCTGAATTTCAACATTTCAGTATTTTGAGCTTCTAAAGTGAATCCATATATATATATATATATATATATATATATATATATATATATAAAATATATATATATATTTATTTATAGACATGGGCCTGATTTAAAACACAAGGCACAGACAACTGCAAAGGGCTGAAGTAGAGCTTTACCTCCCCACTGCTGCAGTCTTTTGAGGTTTCTCATTGTTAGTATTTAACTAAGACCAGCTGTTACATAGCTTTAAATAGTATATAGTATAATATGTCTGAATTTTCTTCAAAGTATTCCCTTTTGCTGCCTTTGTGTAAACCCAGCCCTACTTCAGACCCAAATGACCCAGCCCTTAGAGCCAATCCTTATCCTGAAGTTACGGTTCTGTCTTGCCGACTTCCCTTACCTACATTGTTCTAGCATGCCAGAGGCTGTTCACCTTGGAGACCTGCTATTTGGTTGAGGAGCTTAACATGTTTTGTGTTATATTTTCCTTAATTACCTAACTTGATGCATTAGACCACTGCCAAAGTTTTGCTTGGTTTCTCTTGTATCCCTCTTAAATTTGTCTTTCTGCTTCACCTTTTGTTTTTCTGGATGTATTTTGTGTTAGGTCTGCATGCAAGTACCATATCTTTTAGTACAGCTGTAATGCACACTATTCAGCTTCTGCAGTCATACAGATTTACTGTAAATTTCAAGATCACTGTGAATGTGCCATTTCATTTCTCATTGCCCAGTTAGACCACACTTAATCTCCCTGAGGCTTTCTTCAGCAGCATTGTCACATCTACTGTTATTACAGCAGCATATAATTTCCATTATCTCATACTCTGCAACTAATGACATTTATATCTGCAGGAAGATGGAATCCATCTTCCTTTTATAGCAGTGACAGGTATGAAAATAAAAACTATTGTTACATTCTTTGTATGCCATGCAAGGACTCACAAGTGCTAATTCATTTTATTGTAATTGAGTTCCTTGCTAAAGCTCTTTTTCAGCATTATACACAAAATATAATCCTTGTCTAGGCAGTTATTCAAAAACATCCCAGATGTTGTTAAGTGGTAATCCAAGGTAAGAGGAATGCTGAAATAGTGTTCATACACATGATATTCACTTTGTATAGGAGTCACATTCTTGTTCTTCATGAAGATCTCAGATTTAAGCACACAGTTAACTTAAAAGTAATATTTTTCAACTATCTAAAATGTTATCACTGAGTTCTGTGTCAAATTGTTGCACATACAACTGCACACCTGGACTATAGTATTTTCATGAAATAAGTTATTATTTTAGAAATATGACAGTTGCAATAGCATGGTAAATCAGTGCTGGAATAAAATCTGAACTTCATATATAGCGACTCTTAGATATTACTGTCTAGGCAGCCATACACATCCTCACCTACATATTTATCTGTTTACAACCAGGAATAGCTCTCAATTGTCCCTGTTTTTTTTTTCTTTTTTGCAGAAAGTCTGATTTTGCTGCATACCTCTTGCTCTGTCTGAAGCAAAATCGTTGACTTGCAGGCAAATCACTGAGGTCTGGCAATCAGTAATGACATATTAAAGTTTCATACTTCATATTCTATAGAAAATGCATGTTGGTGCAAAATCTGCTGCTCTTTTAGCCTTCCAAGTGAATTAAAGTAATATATAAAAATGTTCCCTGTTTTTGCACCTTTGCTCATTGGTTTTGTCCTGATTCTTGATCAAAGAAGTTGAGAGCTGCGCAACTAGCAGTTTCTGTTTCCATTTGCAGAGAATCTCACATGCACAGTGTGCTTGCAGACGGAGTAATTACATTTGCAATTATCTGTTTATTCAAAGTATGTGTTTGTAACTCACCATTCATTTGTGTATTCATCCCTATATGCTCAAATCGGACTGCCAAATAATTGCCTTTAATAGCTAATTGCTCCCATTCATACAGCTGAGCAGATACCCTGGTAATCGTGTATTTCATATGCGGCTGTGCTTTAGAGAAAGGCTGCATTATATTAGTCTGTTTGTAAGTTTTTTAATATCCTTGAAATGTTAGTATACCTGAGTCACAGGTGGAAATAGTTCATATAAATATTACACTTTCATTCCCAAAACGTTAATAGATGTGTGGCACAAACTCCTGTCTGATAGGCTGATACAGACCTGACATACTCATGTTACTCAGTCCTGCAACTACAATCACAGTCACATCTCGGCAGTCTGATGGCCACATGTATCTGCATACAGCATGTGATATGCTGAGAACATCCAACTCACCCCCCCCCCCACACACACACACACACACACACACACACACACTCATGAATCTCAATCAAGAGAAGCTTGGTTTCTGTGATTTATTATAGATTGGACATAACTTGGACCACCACCATTGGAAAGCAGTGTAGCCCTTTACAATTTTATGACATAATTATGAAGTTTTCTGAGCTATATATGGCAAGCAGGATCAGCTAAGAGTGACCTTTGATTGCACTGAAAATTGGTAGCCATCTGTTTCCATAGGTGTTTTCCTTTGCTCATATTATGCCCCTTTCAAATATGGGCAAAACATGCTCTTTCACTGAGTATATGATGACATATCCCCCTCATAAAAAGCTATTTCACTTTCATTTGATGAGCTAACCAAGTAAGTCTGGTGTTTCCTGCTGAGGCAGGATGGAGCAGTGATACACCAATGGTGTTAGACATGTGTCATCCTGTACACCATGTGACACACATTTCATGCCCATCCAGCAGCCCCATGTGCATGTGTCAGCAGTGTATCAAGATCACCCACATGTACATTGCAGCCACTGACAATAAAGGGCATTAGCAATGTGTCTAATCCAGCTTAAAATTCTGCAGTGCAATAAAAGAGGTGGATTTCTGTGTACTGAGATACATTCAGCCCACAACACAAATGGATACTAACATACATGGATTCTCCATTTCCACTTGTCAGCAAAATATTTTGATTTATAATTCAATGTAGTTCTTCTGAGACCTGCTACATAATGTTTCCCTAGGCCACAGCGGCAGCATGCAAATGACCCTTTATTTATTTAATATTTCTTTACCAGGAATGTCTAATTGGGACAGAGCCCATTTTCAGCAGAGGCCCAGGGAAAAATACTCAATGCACATGGGTTTGGAATGTGGGAGAAGACTAGAGCACCCAAAGCAAACCAGCATGAATGCAGGGAAGATATGCAGACTCTGCATAGAAGCTACCCCAGGTGTGAATCAAACCACAGAACCTCTTGTTTAAAGGTTAGAAAGCTGACCTCTGTACCAATGTGCCACATTCTTTCATTTAGTTTAACATTGGTATGCATGTAAATCTCTTGTGATTCAAGCTTCAACAGTATAGCTCTTATGACTATGCTAACAAACACAACTGGGATTAACAAATTAAAACTATAGAATTTAATACAAGAAATTTGTTGTAGTGTATGTGTGTCTGTGTGGTTGTATGCAGCAAAGCAAAATGTTATATCATTTGACTTGCATATTTAAGACGTTCTAGTTCATATATATTAAAGAGGGATGAGGCCTGTAAGCAGTATTCTGGCATGTTACCTTTCACTTAAGACATGTTTGCATTTTTTCATGTACTAATTGTACAGTGCTATGTGTTGTTAAACTTTAATATTTGTGCATCTTAACTAAATGAATCTGGTGCACATGTTGATAGTTTGCAATATTGCTGAATGACATTATATGACATATGTTATGTTATTGCTGTTTTTCATTACAGATAATCCACATGACATTAGCTCTAATTAAAAAAAATTGCAATAGCACTAATTTGCATGACACAACATTTTGGTGTGTTCCATTACATATTGTAGCTGGTCGTTTAACATTTTACCAGTTTAATTTGAGTTAAGCTCTTACTCCTGGTGGCATATGATGTACCCTAGACAAAGATTTGGACATCCAGATAGATTGAGAGAGAGAGACCCTTCATCTGGTCCACCTAGTTCAGTTGCCATTATAGCAAGATATTTAAAGAAGGTGGTTATGTCAAAGGTGCAAAGTTGAATGGAACAATATCGTTATTTAACTATGAATGTTACTACCAGTATGACCTGCAGCTGTAGGACTGCCAGTATTTCAGTGTGCTGCACATACTAAAAGCATGCCCTGACATCCGGTAGGTGAGTATGTCTTATGCTTAGCTTACTGTTTTGTAATCCTGGACAGTGTTGTGCTGTATTGTTATTTCTGGTAGCAGCTTTTTCTGCCTTATGAATAGTAGTATAGAAAGGTTCAAAACCAGTCAGGGAATGCTTGTTGTTATTTAGGAACAATAACACATAGCTACACAACTGAAGTTGATTTACATCACTAATAACTATTTTTATTTAATTGTATGTGTACTGCACTGCATAATATTGATCCAGACATCTAATCAGCATTTTATATACCACCCTCTGAACTGCTGCACCAAGTGACTGGTCATCAGTCTATTTGTTACATTACTTTATGTTGCCAATGTGTGAAATAGCCTGGGAAATTCAGATGAGCACAAGTATACCTTACAGTACTGCTGGAGTTTTCATTCTGTACCATGGAGATACTGAGATATTTGTATTTTACTCTCATCCTTTCTGGGATAGCTTCAGCTACTGGGTGTGCTGCACAGTAAGAATGTTTGTGTGTGTGTGTGTGTGTGTGTGTGTGTGTGTGTGTGTGTGTGTGTGTGTGTGTGTGTGTGTGTGTGTGTGTGTTTGCGTGTGTGTGCGTGTGTATGTCTCTCTGTGTGTATTTATATGTGTGCCTCTCCTTTTTTTCTGTTTCTGGGAGCATTGTATATTACTTCAAGAAAGAAACAGGCAACATCAGCTTAAAAAACATTATTAAAACAGTAAAATGTCCACTACCTCAGCAGTAAAGCATCAAATTCATCCATAACAAAAAATGTAAGTAAAATTCAACACAACATTAATGACTCATGAAACTATCACAATTTAAAGCAAGTTCACAATATATTTTCCCATGTAAACTATTGTTTTTAAGGGACACACATTTTAAAATAAAAGTGCTTTCTTTATATATATATATATATATATATATATATATATATATATATATACAAATCACATGTATTTCTCCTTTTCATAATAATCTGCAACAACACAGTTGCCTGTAATCGCTGAATTAAAATAAGCTTCCACAGGGCAATTATTACTATTTTAATAATTTCTTGCATGTCCATATAACTTTGTATATAAATTTCTGGTAGATTCACATATGTATATCAAACCACTTGGACATCAGAGTGTGTTGCTGGCCTGGAAGAGTATGGTTACTTAGATTCTGAGTTCTGCTTTGCTGCATGGTATAATCTGTCTCTAAGGAATCCATGGTTCTGGATACTACTGGTAAGTAGACTATATGAAGTTAATGCTTTCCAGCAAAACTGCTTGAAAGATTTAAAATGCTTCTTCTGATGACAGGCTCCTCATTCTATTTGTGTGGATGTCACTGTTGGTGGCAGAAGTCCTGGGCTACCATACAGAAGATGCACAACAGAAACGATGTTTAAAAGAATTAGAGGAAATATGAAAAAGTGCATGGCAAGAGTTGTGCAATTTGAAGGGTGTGATGCCTCTGCACTGGCTCAGCAATCAAGGAGCCTCAATCCTCACCACTAACACCAGTGAGGGGTGTCCATACAGGGAAAAGATAATAAATACACACACAGTAAAGTACAATTTCCCTTAAGAGCACACAGAGATCACAGTCAGTCTGGGGCTGGTTTCTCCCTTTCTCTCGAGGTCCCAATAAGACTCCCACTGGCACAGCTATAGGGTCCAGATGTCAGCCTAGTGGGCAAGCTAAAACCTCCAGCACCCTCTCTGTCCAATCAGTGCTTTGTGTCCCTACCCAAGTAGCTGACACACACACACTTTGAGATGAGTTATATACAACCACACAGACACTCCTGGGGAAGGTTGGCACAGCTTCTCCAGCTGTGCCCCTTTTACCCAGACTATATGGTAGAAATCACTGCCATCACCCACTAATATTTACTAGCTACTCAAAAGCCCTTAAAAGAGTGTCCAATTATTACTGTGCAATGCTATTATCCAAATGGTAAGTGTGACCTAACAGTCAAGATTTATTTGGAGTGACTTGGTACAGCATCCCTATATACACGCAATGTACTCTTAGAACTTAAATTAACTCTACTTAAAACAGCCACAGTTGAAAGGTTTTAAAATATTTAATAATAAATAATAACAACACAAGACAATACTTCTTACTACACAGTGCTAGTCAAGAGTTCAGTGATCACAGAGAAATACTTAAAATAATATGGTAGAAAAGTTCTGACATCACAGAAAAACACTTAGTCTAATCTTTCTAATACCTAGTTATATCTAAGAGAAAACACTGTTCTAAATAACTTACATATAGAAGTAGGCAGTGCTGGTGAGTTGAATGTTCTCAAGACAAATGCTCAGAGTTATCTGATTCTCTCTCTTCAAATTGATAACACAGAGCTGCTTCACATTACATCATTCTTCACACTTATCTGGTGTTCCCAGGCTAACAGAAACTACATTTACATTATTTACACCTGGTCAGAAACCAGAGCAATAAAGGACATTTATAAATGAAAATTCTAACCATTAACTCTGGCCTTAAAACAATAGGCAGGATGCCTCTCTCTAGACATATCTGCTCCAAATGTTAACATCAAAGACAGTCATAAAATGCTTGATGTAGCTTTCTTACAGCACAGTGTACTGTTGTTACAATTTTGCAGTTCAATATCCAATGCAGTCTTTTCACATTTAAGAGAACAAGCCTGTGGCTTACATTAATATTTACAAATGACAGAATTATCTACAAAATTCTATCTAGCTATGCTGGCAGCCTTCACCTATCTTCACACATCTCTCCTCCTGGAGAACGCAAGCTAGTTTTTCAAGTCACCCTTGAGAAACATTGCTTGAGAGGGTTAGGTCTATTGGAGTATACCTTACCCCATTCCCTGTCATGAGAGCCCATTTGCGTTGGCATTGCTAATCCCATTGCAGTGCTGCACTGACATATCATATGCTTGCACCCCTAGGCCCCATCTTAGCAACTTGGCATTTTGCTGGCTGGCTCTGTTCTTCCTTGTCAGGTCTGTGAGTTGAGCAGCTATGGTACTATAGCTGGGGACGAACTTTCTGTAGTACCCTGCTAGGAATGCCCTCACCTGCTTTTTGGTAACAGGTGCAGGCCATGCATGAATGGCTTCTACTTTGGCAGGTTCTGGCCTGATCTTACCACTCCCCACTCTATGTCCCAGGTAGGAGACCTCTGCCATACCCACCTGACATTTGCTGGGTTTAATGGTCAACCCTGCCCTTTGTAGTCTGCCCAGCACCTTCCTGACATGCTGAAGGTGCTCTTGCCAGGAATGGCTGTAGATGGCAATATCATCTAGGTAAGCAAGGGCAAACCCTCCTGCTCCTGCTAGGATATGATCTACCAGCCTATGGAAAGTCACTGGGGCATTTTACATCCCAAAGGGCATCTTTGTGAACTCATACAAGCCAAAAGGAGTCACAAAGGCTCACTTCTCTCTAGCACTGGCAGTCAAGGGCACTTGGCAGTAACTCTTGGTAAGATCAATAGTTGTAAGATACTTAGCCCCACCCAGCTGCTCTAGGGCCTCATCTGTCCTAGGCATGGAGTAAGCATCTGATTCTGTGTGACTATTTAATTTCCTGTAGTCCACACAGAATCTGGTGCTGCCATCCTTCTTTGGCACAAGAACTGCTGGGGAGGCCCAGGGACTGTTGGACTCTTGAATCACCCCTAGTTCCAACATCACCTGTATCCCCTCCCTCAGAGTCTGTTTGACTCTCTCAAACACCCTATAAGGGGCCTGCCTAATAGGCCTTTGGGGTCCTGTATCCACCTGGTGCTGCACCAGGTGGGTGCACTCTGGTTTCCCAATGAACATGTCCCCAAACCCCCTGTAACACTGCTTGGATTTCTCAAACCTGTGTAGGAGATAGCAGCTGAGACATTGCTACCCCTTCTACTGAAGTGTCAGTCCGAGCCTCACTGAGGAGATCAGTCACCAGATCTCCCTCAGACTCCTCCTGCAATCCACTGCAAATGCTCAGCAGAAGGGCCACCCTATCATGGTAAGGTTTCATCATGTTAACATGGTACAATTTGTGCCGCTGCCTCCTGCTTAGCAGTTCCACTATGTAGTTAACATCACTTACCTTTCTTACCACCTTGTAGGGTCCCTCCCAAGCTGCTTGCAGCTTGTTGTGCCTGACAGGAATGAGAACCATTACCTGCTGCCCCACAGCATACTCTCTAGCTCGAGCATTCTTGTCATACCATACCTTTTTCTGTTGTTGGACTTCTGCCATGTTCTCCTGGGCCAAGCCCATGAGTTCCCTGAGTCTTGTCCTGAGGTTTAGGATATATACCACCACAGACTGCTTGTGAGATTCACACTCACCTTCCCACTCATCTCGAATTAAATCTAGAGGTCCCCTGATCCTATGCCCATACAACAATGCAAAGGGTGAAAAACCTGTGGATTCTTGGGGAACCTCTCTGTAAGCAAACAACATATGGGGCAAATATTTGTCCCACTCCCTCTTGAACTGGTCTGCAAATGCCCATAGCGTGGACTTGATTGCAGAGTTTAACCTCTCAACAAGACCATTAGTCTGGGGATGGTAGCGGGTGGTCTTCAGGTTCTTCTCCCCACAGGACTTCCACAGACAAGCCAGCAGGTCTGACATGAAATTGGCACCTCTGTCATACAGTATTTATTTTAGGAAACCTACCCTGCTGAAAATATTTAACAAAGCATTTGCCACCTTCTCTGCCTCAATGGAGGGCAAAGCCACTGCTTCTGGGTATTGTGTAGCATATTCCACTATCACTAGGATATACTTTTTCCTTGTGGAACTTGGAGTACTCAGAGGCCCCACAATATCCATAACTACCCTCTAAAATGGCTCCTCAATCACAGGCAAAGGCATCAAAGGGGATCTACAAAATTCTATCTGGCTAGTCTGGTAGCCTTCACCTATCTTCACAAAGGGGACCAGGACATCATAAAGAAACTACTGTCAGACAATCATGCAGGTCTTAGGAAACCCTTCAAAAAGCTTGATAATCTAGATAATCATTCCAGCTGCGTAAATGTCCACATAAATGTGATACCATTGATGGCGGAGGACCAAGACCTATGACCATTGATGGACTGAATGTTCTATGAAATAATGCATATCACAGGACACCTAGACCCTTCAAATAAGAACAACTACAGGATTGGATGGAAATGGTCAGGACCTAAGTTACCCAAGGCATACATTGGCCACAATGCACTCTGCATATATCAGAGTTATTCATAACAGACAAAAATACTGGTGAGTGCCATGGGGTAAGTCATTGTTGTTCTTTATAGCAGATTCCTCACAGTGCCTGTTTGGAGTAAAGCAACAAATGACCATATTTGGCAAAGGTAGGATTTCAGACTTTTTTGCTGTATCAAACAATTCTGACCATTAAGATTGAGGGGAAAATATTTCTGCATAAAGTAGGGGACGTGGAAGATTTCCTGAGGAAGGTAAAAGGGCAATATGCCCTTTTGAGGGTGACCTGGAAGAATATCTTTCAGAATAGGAAATGGAATGGGATCTAGTTAGAAAAACAGATAGAGACTGTCAGACAGAAACCAGCACCAAAAAAATGATACTCTTCAAGAACCCCCCCCCCCAAGAGCTAAGGATGTGATGCAGAATAGAAGTGCAGAGAAAGAAGTTACTCCCAGCTTTAGAGGAGACAAGGAGAACTGAGGGTAAAATAAAAAGGAGGTGCATAATAAGTTAACACTGGAATGGGGACAGGAAAAAGGGATGGGAGTAAATATGATGAGTGGAGCAGAAAAGGCTACAGGTGAAACCCAAAACTGAGGGGAATGGAAACTTTTCCTGAAAAGTCCAGTGGCTATAGTAAGCAAATAAAGTTGGAGATTTTGTCTGTGTTGCCAGACACAGTGGATGAATATTTTTGGTCTGCAGGAGGTCTCGCAAAGCTTGGCAAAAGCCTAAAGAAAGATTGAATAGACTCTAGTACTTGTAGAAGATAATTTGTTTTGGTGGAGGAAGATATGCTTGGATATCTAACCGGATGTGTTATCTACATCTTATTGCATTGCCATAGCACATCTTGTTTAGAGATAGCAATGATAAGCATAAGGCATTTTTTACACTGAATGGGGACTGCAATGTACTGTGTCAGAATTTAAAATAACTATGTTTTCCATTGTTATCTCAATGAAATGCTTCTTTTGTCAGTTTCTGTGAGAAGATGCCATGTACAAGATCAGTTAAGCATGAACAGATATGCAGTCTAAGCAAGCACTGTGCAGCCTGTTTGATAACTTGATTAATTGTATCTAACATGGGCAATCACTTTATAATATAGTTATGTAAATTCCTGAATAGGTTGATTTCATTAATGTTATTTCAGAGCATGTGTTGGTTGTGTCCTTTGTTACATATCTCAGTGAGAGGTCTTTTCTACTACTCTGACTGATATATGTGAATATAAATACAGTAGTAGCAACTACTTGCCTGGTCATGTACCGAATTAGCTAGGCATGCACAAGTATACAGCCTGGGCTAATAATATATAACATATGATAAGATGATTAACTGTATCTAGCATGCAAAAATCATTTTATTATATATATATATATATATATATATATATATATATATATATTATATATATATATATATATATATATATATATATATATATATAAAGCCAACAAGAAAAAATATATATATATATATATATTTTATATATATATATATATATATATATATATATATATATATATATATATATATATATATATATATATATATATATATATATATATATATATATATATATATAAAACCAACAAGAAAAAAACGCTGGCAGTGAAAATGGAAAGAAGTTTAATCCACAGATATTCCAAATACTCCAAAAGCTGAAAAGCCAAAAACAGGTATCAACCACAAGTAAGCGCTTTCATCTCCTCACAAAACGGAGACTTTTTCAGACTAATGGTTAAATGCAAGTACTGCATATATATATATACAATTTCATAAAAAACACCAATTAAGGCATTCAATTGAAACATTTAAAAGAACATTTCACCATAATTCTAATGCTTAAGTCCCTTTCTTTTTAAATATGTTACAAATTCCTCTCTACTATTTAAGCCTGGGGGAAAACATGCATTTAATCTAACTTGCTGGCAATACTCAAGCCACCCCAATTCTTCTTCAACATTTATCTTTTTCATATTGGGGTGTAATGAATCAATCACCAAACACTTAAAATTAATCTTACAATTATTATCTACATAATGTTTGGCCATGGCGTTCTTGACTTCACCTTTATTAATAACGTAATGATGTTCATAAATTCTCCTATATAATTCTCTTCCTGTTCTACCAATATAAAAAGAACTACATTCTAAGCATATTAATAAATAAACTACATTTCTAGACTTGCAAGTAAATCTACCTGGGATTTGTACCAAAGTTTTGCCTATTAAAATTTCATGACTATCAGTATACAAAAATTGACAATATTTGCAATTGAAACACTTTAACATTCCTCTTTTTCCTTCAACAACTCTATTTTTGTTTAACTTTTTTTGAAAAAAGTCTTTAAAATTTTTTGCTCTCTACTGCACAAATTTGGGTTCATCCCCTAACTTCTGTAATAAGTCACTGTTACCTTTAAAAATTCCCCAATTTTTTCTTACTATATTTTTTATCACATTTGAATCAGTACTGTTCTGTACTGCCAATGCTGTGGTAAAATCTGTAGAAAATCTTGATTTTAACTGATCAGTCTCAGAAATATTCCTTTTTGTGACTTCATCTTTCATAACCTTTTTTATCATTTCTTGGGGATACCTTCTATGAATCATTTTATCACAGAAATTTTCAATTTCAACATGAAAAATTTGATCATCATTCGTCAAATTATTAATTCTATTTATTTGACCTTTGACAATATTCCATTTGGTCTTATTAGGGTGTAGACTTGAATAATCTAAATACATATTATTTTGGAATTCTTTTTTGTAAATTTTAGAGACTAATTTTCCATCTTTTTTAGAAAATAAATTTTTCTGTGCTAAAATTATGTGTAAATTTAATATAAGAACAAACATTGTTAATATATTCCAAAAATATTATTAATTCCTCACAAGTTCCCCTCCAAATCAATAAAATATCGTCAATAAATCTCAACATTTTAATTATATTTTTGGCATAACCCCTTTTTAAGATGTATGCTGTTTCCTATCCTTGCATAAATAAATTGGCGTAGCTAGGGGCTAAAGAAGCACCCATAGCTACGCCGTTAACCTGTAAAAATAATTCATCATAAAATTCTAAATAGTTATAACTTAAAACAAGATCTACCATTTCCATTAGTAGACTTGCAGTACTGGTAGAAAATTCTCTAGACTTTAATATTTCCATTCTCACCATTTCCATCCCTTCTTTATTAGGGATCATCGTATAAAGAGAATTAATATCAAGTGTTAGAAGTATATCAGATTCAGAGTCTTTAATATTGTTGAGTTTGTTCATATAATCGTAGCTGTCTTTTATGTATGTTTTGCCTTTTGGCACAATTTTTTGTAGATGCCTATCTACTAAAATCGACATGCCCTCTAACTTACTATCCCTGCTGACAACAATTGGTCTTAGTGGTTGGATTTTACGTTTGAAGCGTTCTGCTTTTCTAAAGTGTGTTTTATATATATATATATATATATATATATGTATATATATATATATATATATATATATATATATATATATATATATATATATGGGATCTGTACAGATGCTCGACTGCATCTTTCACCGAATCCTAATTTGGTGAGCATACTTGCGTGAAAGTGCTGTTCACCAAAGCAGCACTTTCGCGTAAGTATGCTTGTTGTTCCGGTTGTACTATGGTGCAGTAAGGGAAAATGCCCCTTTCCTCACTGTAGTGCGACCTCGAAGTGAGAATATTAAAGTAGGAAGGGTGTGGGGGGTGCAGGGGGGGCTTGCCGCCCTGCATTCAAGTAGATTTAGTGTTTTTTTTTTAACATACTTTAACAAAAGCGCTTTTCGATGAAAGCGCTTTTGTTAAAGTGCGTTCGGTATGTATTCTGGCTTTTAAACTTTCGTTTTATATATATATATATATATATATATATGTGTGTGTGTGTGTGTGTGTGTGTGTGTGTGTGTGTGTGAATACTCAATTAAAATGTTTTTATTAATGTTATTTTTAGAGCATGTTCTGATGGTGTATTTTCTTATATTCCACGATAGAGGTCTCTTATATCTCTTTGATAGAGATATGTAGACATTTCCTAGCCTAGGTATTCACACATTCTTTTATGTCTCTCATATCCAGGTGGCTAATTCCCAAAAAATATATTAGAGGAGTCCAGCCATGGGTAAGATGGTTTTATCCTTAATGCTGTAAAGTTTGCAAAACTAGCAAGGGCGAGAAGAAGTAGATGTATAAATTACTCTACAGTATCTCTCAGAAAGGAGACATGGATCAATGAGTGTTAACTGTATACTGTATTATACAGCCTGCGGTTGGATGAGGGTGTTGGAGACTGATCAGCAATAGCTACTTTTCCTTTTAGCCTCCACTGTTACTAGGTCAGACATAGGTACTTCTACATTTGCCCAGGATGGGACAGTTCTCCTTTTTCCTCAGCCTGAGGATGGCAACGGGTAAATTTGTTGGGGGAGGGTTCAGAGTCATAAGGAGCAGAATCAAAATGAGCAAATATAATGCAAAATCAAGATAGTGAGCTTAGGTAAATTATGTAGAAAATGGGGGGATTCTCATCCTATAAGGAGAAAATTAATTTTACAGAAACTGGAGAGAGTACATTGTCAGATTGTCAGATAGCCTTCAGGAGACAAGGTTAAAAATTAAGGAGACAGATAATTAAAGTCAGGTAACTTTCCATATCTATATCTATATCTATATCTATATCTATATATATATATATATATATATATATATATATATATATATATATATATATATATATAGGGTCTATATTAGAACATCAAAGTTTCAAAACTTTGAATGTTCTAATATCAACCCCTATTCAGCGAAAGCTGAAAACATCGAACATACAGAACAGCGATTTTTTTCCTAGGGAAAAAATTTGCTGTTCCAAAACACATACACACAACACAAGCACACCAAACAAACAGCAATCCACACACATACACCTAAAATCTTACACCTAACCCTATACTAAACTATACACACACCACTAACTATCCACTTATCTTAACCCAAACCCTAACCCTAAGGTCCGTCACTATTGCACACTTACCTCACCCGCACACTAACCCTAACTCACCTACCCCACCCTAACCCTCATGTCCACACAATCGCACACTTACCTGACCCGTACCGCATTAGTTTCTTATCCCTTGTGATACCTATGGAGGTGGGTTTGTCTTTTGAGCCTTGCCTAAAAAAGGCACTATGGGGGTAGCAAGAGCCTTTGCCAATATCCGAAAACCCAGGGGTGACAGGTGCAAGCCGTCCCTAGCGAAGCATCGTGGCTTGTCGAGCATGTCATCCCAGGCTGACAGGCATTAGATCCCCTTTGAATGACACCAATACTTAAGCCAATTGTTGAAATTGATCATCTTGTCTTCATATTGTGGCATCATTCTTGGTGAGGGTAAGATGCTACTCAAGGTCAGGGTCATACCAGCCTGGGCTACATGCTCAGAGAGCTCTTCTATGTCTCTTTTCATGTAGTCCAGGGAGGTACATCTCAGGTCATTCACACCAGCATGGACAATGACTGAGTCATATTTGTACTTGCCTTGGAGTGACCTGAGTGCTTGTGTTATGTGGCGGATCCTAGCGCCTGACAGGCAGCTCACCGTGACCTTCTCCTTGTTCAGCCTGGTGAGCAGGACGTCAGTGTGCTGACGATAGAGTCACCTATTACAAGTGTATCAGGTGTGTTGTTTAGCCTTAAGGGCTGTGACTGTTCGGCACACTGGCTTTGTGAGCTATGTGTTGCACGTGTTTTGTTTTGGGGTAGCGGTTGCTTGGGTGTCTGCTTTGGAGGTCTCTGCTGCTTAGGCAGATTTTTATTTAGAGCCTCTGAATATGTTTTTGTGTGTTTATGTGTTTGGTTTGCTGTCATGGTAGGTCTATGTGAGACTGGAATTGTAGTGAGTGTGGTTTCCTTCTCCTCCTGACTGGTTTCGCCAGTACTGAGTTGAGAGAGCTTAGCCTCCAGTATGGCTATATGGTTGCATCTCTCACATGTGTTGGAATTTGTTGGGAGGAGGAGAGGGTTGTCTGTGTACATGAGGCAGTTGTAACATTGCCTCAAGATTCCCAGATTCACCAGCTGGGCCGGAGAGGAGATTGACAACTGACCTTTGGACATTCTAGAATAGTATTGGGAATTCCTTTATAATTGAAAAAAAAGGGCTAATGGGGAACAAGGTACTTTGGACATGCTAGAATAGTATTGGGAATTCCTTTATAATTGAAAAAAAAGGGCTAATGGGGAACAAGGTACTCAAGGGGAGTTTGTGAGGGTGTAGTGCTTTTAATTTTTTAGTGCTGACTTATATAATTGCTTTAGTGAGCAAGTGCCAGGTAACTTAAATGCAATGTGTTACAGGTAACTTAAATGCAAAAATGAGAAACAGTAACTTTCTTTCAAGTGAAACAAGGAAATAAGTACAGTAAGCAATGCAGATATCACTAGGGATCCACAGAAGCGCTGAAAAGCCGCATTTTAGGTGGAATTAGCATTTCAGGGAAATAACAAGCAAACAAACAACAAGCATACAAACAAAGCTAGATTCAGCAGGCCTGGATCTAGTCTATGCTACAGCAAACAAGGTGTACCAATTTCAGTAAGAAACAGTTCAAATATGCAGGCACTGTAAGCCTTTAACCAGAAATTCCCAGCTCAGAAGGGCAGAGTCCAGCCTCTCCTCCCACAAGAGTGCAGACCACGAACCTTCTTAATGTAAAATAACTGGCCTGAAGCCCAAGTGCTTAAACCAGAACTAATACACTTTTAGAATAACAGACACTGTGCCCTCAATCAGCAGTTCCCAACTTAGAAGGATGTACGCTACCTGTTCTGCCACCACAGTGCAGGCCACAAACCTTCCTAATGTAAAACAACTGGTCTAGAGTTCTTTAATGCAATCACTCAGGAGTGAGTAGGCCAGTGTTAATGGGTATTTTAATTTAGTGTTAGATGCTAAAAATGAAAGGCTATATGGGAAAAATGAACGACCTGTAAAGGGAAAGAAAGTAGTGAAAGTTTGGTTAAGAAGGTTGAATCAGTTTGTCAGCTGGAGGGAAACTCATGAGCAAGGGATTGCAGCCACCTTTTTAGGGACCTCTGTAACCAAAGAGGCCAAATTAATTTAATCGTAGTTCACCTAGTATAGATGAGATATGCTGCTGAGGTGGAGATGCAAGGCATCTACTTACCCAATCATACAATGGTTCTAATGGAGACTGATGATCCTTATTATGAAGATAGAGAGTGGAGACAGGCCCATATAAATGAAGGGTGAGGCAACAAAAGATGTGACTATGAGACATAATAGTGGATGTAACAGACAAAAACAAATGAGATGAGAAGTGAGACTGTTTTGTGGGGAAGGCTGCAAGGCAGTCCTAAGAGGGGAACTAATGCAAAAAGAAGGCAAGTACAGAATGCAAAAGGATGCCTGATTAAGATGAAAGAAAATCAGTTAAAAACTGAACAGCAAAAAATATAGAAGAAAGAATATGTAAAGAAGGAGTGAATAGAATAGAGATACTGAGGATGGAGACAATAGATTTTGGATATATCTCAGAAAGAGACAGAGGCAGATCAGAACTTGTTAAAAATAGAGACTATCCGTGACTGAGAAGTAAGGGAGGTCCAAGATAAATGGCATGCTTATTTAAATTTAGAAGGCAGAAAATATATTAGTTAATCAAATCAAGACAGAAAGTAGACAAACAGTCAGGTCAGACTCAGAAATAAGAGACACTTTTAAGGGATTATTATAGTGATTTATATACCAAACAGGAGGTGAAATTCTGATTTCATTGGAGATTTGAAGTGGCGAAGGAAAGAAGGTTGCAGATAAGAGCAAAGTAGATGAATAGATCAGGGAACTGAAGCTGGGGAAGTCAATGCATCTGTCTCACATTTAAATCCAAATAAATGCAAGTACAGAGAGATTTCTGGTGGAATTGTTTTAAGTGGGGGAATTGGAGGAGTAATATAACTCACAAAAGGAAAGCAGGCAAATGGTAAAGGGCTCCAACCAGGCAATAATCATGGTGTTGCCTAAATGAGACAAGACAATACTAGCAGTTAATTAATTTCAGGCTTATCTCTTTAAAAAACTTAGAGCTTAAAATACTTGCCAAAGTATTGATGAAGCATTTAAAAAAAAATGCTCCCATGTTTAATAGGGGAAGGCTAAAGTGGTTTCCTCAAAGGGCGATTTATTACAAATAATTGATAGTGGCGTGCTGCATTCATGGACAAATATGGCCTGGAGCACAATAGGGCTGGGTTAGTATTGCACATATTAAGAAGGCAGTTAGTTTAGTCAAGTGCAGTTTTCTATTTTCCTGTCTGGAGAAAAGAGGGGTAGAGTGAAGCTTTCTTAAGGTGGGTAAAGTTATTATATACCAGGTCTACATTTAGGGTATGTGTAAATTGGGGATATGTTAAGGTACCCAATAACTTTCACACAACACAGTTCAGCAGAGAATAATAATCTCCTTTATTGCAAAGAGAAATAGCACATATGTGGGAGACTAGTAAATCAAGGTCCTTTCTCCCTGAACTACAGAATACTGGATTTTTTATATTTTCTTTCTGTAAAAGCAACATTATTTTAACAACCGCAGAACAACCCCTGGCCAATTAGAAATGAACACTGCAGCATTTATTTTACTAAGATCTCCTGACTATTTGTGTATGACTTTCCACAACAGCCATGAATTCTGAATGCCATAAAAGAACTTTCTACAGAGCTCAATTTTGTCTTACTGTCAGCAATTACTAATATTAAGCAGGAAGCAAATCATACCAACAAACATTCAGTAATCCATCTTGTTATGAAAGCACATTAGAAATGAAATATGCACACTAACATTTTCCTTACTCCATCCACCTCATCCTTCATAGGAAAGATGCAAATACCAGTATCAATGGGAGATATGCATGAGCCTTTGGTGTGGTACATCTACTGCAGGAAGTCATGATAAGTAACAATTCGTTTGCTGATAAGAACAGGGAAGGTTAGAGTGGATTCCAGGGGTGGGTGTAGTGGATGGTTGGATGACAGTATAAGGTTACAGAGTTATTTCTGGAGAGAAGGCCATTAATAGAGGAGTTGTGTTCATCCAGAAGTAATCGAGAGGATTAGTGGACTTGCTAGAGACTGATCACAGACAAGTGGAATTGTGAATTAATTGTAGTTAATGAAGAATTAGGGGGAGGGGTGGAACTCATTTCTGCAGGTTAGAAAGGAATTCAATCTGGCAAGTGGAGAATTATTTGTATCGGAGCAGATATTTTTGTGTTTTCTTTTCTCAGTGAGATATGAAATATATATAATTGAAGTGACTGGGCAAAGATAGTCAGAGGATGGGTATAGTAGCTTGGAATAACTGGACAGAGGTTAACACAGGAAGGGCAAGTCTGGTATACAAAAAGATGTGGAATAAGACAGTGGGAGCTATAAAAGGTACCATACAGAGGAGCTGGGAATGGAAATAGGATGTGGTGATAAGTCAAAAAAAGTGGGGAAAATTATGAAAGAAGGTTACAATATTGGATAGGTGGTACAGAGTAACGAATCAGCAGGAAGGAAAAACTTCAAACTACCCAGTGTTGAATATGTGGTAGAGAGTCACTGGATAGCATACACATGTTTTGGGAGTGTGAAAAAGCTCTGGTATATTGAATAAAACATATGGGAACCTTAGATTATATACATATATATATATATATATATATATATATATATATATATATATATATATATTTTTTTTTTTTTTTTTTTTTTTGGCCCACAAGAAAGTGCTGTCATTTCTGTTTATTTGATATTATTAATTGCACAGCTGCCAATTGTCTAAGGAGTAGGACAACGTGGATAGTAGGTAGCATGGTGAAAATCCAAGTAGTGCAAAACTGGAAACAGCCTTTAACTTCTCCTTATATGTCCATCCAGACTCTTTTGTGTAGGTTTGTGGGGCAAATATTAGTGTCATACAACACACAGAGACCACAGGCAGTAATTCCATAACTGTGGAAAATAATATCAAAAAATGTTAGGATTTAGTTTTGAAAATTAGCCCATTGAAAGAGTTGTGTGGGGTTATGATTATAAAATGGAGGTATATTGACTCTGATTTGTAAATAATGTATATAGTTTGTTTAAAATTCTTCTATGGTTGCAGAATGTTCTGTGACATTTAGGAATGTTTTAATGTCAGATTGGTTCTTGTTTATATAGTGTTTATAAAATGTTAACAAAGCATTTAATTAAAAAATCACAGTGACATCTTTTCTATGTCATTGTGGTTTATTCTACAAATATGTTTGGTTGGGGATATTTAATGTTTTTGTTTTGGGCAGCTGCAGACACCCTTGATGTTCTATACAGTCATTGCAGCAACACACTGTCGCTGGATGAAAGGACTTCAGCCATTGTTTGTAGTCCACCAGAGTAAAGTGTGATTTTTTGTATGTTTTTTGACTGCTGTCACTGCAGTTATTTCCAGTAACATTGCCCTAACTAGATTTTTGGCTGTTGGATGTGGTTGACAGGAGATCCTGTGAATGTTCTACAACCATTTCTAGAAATATGGCTTTCTTACAAGGGGCAGGTGGCGGTTCAGTGGGTGTGCCACTGTCCACAATATTATGGACAGTGCTACACATTTACAAAGTCTGATAATAGGTACACCTTATGCTTTAGATGCAGCAGGCTTTGTTTGGATAACTCCATTAGGGATGAAAGCATAACTGCACATCTGACCTTCTTTTCACTCTGTACAGGATGCTGATGATCTGCAGGACATTCAAGTCTATATTATTTAATGTATGTTACTGTACTGATAACACATGAGACATTGCAGTGTGTTCCGCATTCAGCCTGCATTATTTGTAATATGTTCTGACAGTAGTAGTTCATGAGCTGATTTAGTGTATCACATTCAATCCACATTATTTATATTGTTTTCCTGTAGTGGCACCATATAGTCTGATGTACTACATCACATTCAGTTTACATTATTTGTAGTGTGTTCTACTAGGAGCGGTACATTGGGTGATATACTATATCACATGCAGTTTGCATTATTTGTAGTGTGTTCTGCTTCCACTAGTGGCAGCACATTGGTTGATGTACTTTGTTACATTCATTTTGCATTATTTTGTGGTGTGTTCCACTAGGGGCAACACATTGGTTGATGGACTGTATCATATTCAGTCTGCATTATTTGCATTGTCTTCCAGTAGAAATACTAAACGGGCTGATGTAATGTATATATTTAGTTTGCATTATTAGTAGTGTGTTCTGTTCCACTAGTGACCACACATTGGTTGATGTATTGTGTCACATTCAGAACTGTATTTTTTGCAGTATGTTCCAGCAGTACCAGCATGTTGGATGATATAAAATGTATAAACTGTTTGCAGTATGTTATTAGGGGTAGAACATGAGATGATGTACTTATGTCTGCATTATTTGCAGTGTGTTCCAGTAGATGTATCATATCAAACAATGTACTGTGTCACATTCAGTTCTGTATTACTTGCAGTTTGTTCTGGAAGTGATGAAACATGAACTGCTATGATGCATCATATTCAGGTCTGCATTTTTGCAGTGTATTCTGAGAATTTTAGCCCATGGACTAATTTACTGTAAGACAATCAAGTCTGTGTTAGTTACAGTATGTTGTGGTAGAGGTAGAAAAATAACAGATAGGTGTATTCTACTGCATTCAAGTTTGAGTTACTTGCATAGCCTGTTAGTATAAATATTTCAGAAATGGAAGCAAACCTCCTTTTAATTTTCAGGCTTCACTGATTGTTGTCAATGCATATTATAATATGAAAACTTCACTAAGGGAAACCAAAGAATCTCTGACATGGTGGAATTCATTGTGGATTAAGTTGGTCATAATCTGTGTCATTAATGCTTGTAAACAGAAAAAAATGAGAATTTGATTACATGAAGTTTTGCATTAAGTTTTCATCCATTCAAATGCTGTTATTGAGGTAAATCTCACAAGCACTTACAGAAGATTCAGACATTCGGTTGTTAAAAACATTCATTTCACATTACAGAAGTTTCAGAATAAATTACCAAATCTAAGAACTAGCCAAAACTGATGTAATTCTAGGTAATTAAATGCTATTGTAAAATGCATACAGTGTGATAATACTTCTGCTTGTCCAAAGCATATCATAATTTCAGTTTTTATGGCTAATTTCTATGCAGTCCAGAGGTACGTTTACTTTTTTGTCACATCTTCTCTCTTTTATCAGGCAGACGTTCACCATAAATTGTTGAAAAGTAGATTCAGCACAAAAATCTTCCTTATGATTCATTCTCAAAGATTTTCAGTGTACAGTTTGTAACAAAGCAATCTTTTAACTCCAGTGTATTTCTTTTAGCATATTTCATCTTCCTCAGTTAAACAGACTGATGTGTTTCACATGTCCATAGAAACGAATTACATATTTACAAGTATATCTACCAGAGGTGGGTGCTTGAACAGTTAATGCAATATGTCTTTGTCTGAGAATAATAATAAAGGCTAAGGGAATAATAATCACAAAAAAGACAAATGTTCTTTTAATCTCTTTCACTAGACAAACCTAACACTAAATGTAGTTGTAGACCTGTTTAAAACATTGAAGAAGGCATAAATGATGCTCATACCCCAAGTCCAAAATTCCTTTTCTTTTTCCTGTCATTCCCTGGGTTATGAGAAGTAAAAATAAAATATGGAAGGAAAAAAAGATATCTCAGAATACAGCTAAGCATTGCTTGATGTTATCCATGGTTAATCTAGAGACAGGTTGGTCAATACTTAATGGAATACGGCCTAGTTAATATTTTCTATATCCACGATGAGGCGGTATTTAAAAAGCATTAAATTCTTCCACAGATTTTCTACCCATGCTAAGATTTTGTTTATGGTCATCTGAGAGATAGAAAAATACCTGCAAATGTGGTACATAATGAATATTTTCTGGATTATGAAGATTTCTGTGTTTTTTTTTTTTTATCTTTGCAAATTCTTTTATTATTGGTTGGATGTTATTTTAAAATAGTCATAGCCTTGTGTCTCGCAGGTCTGGTTTATCCCCGGTCTCTCTTTCCACACAACAGTGCTTATTTGGACAGTGGTGCCCTACAAAAAAAAAATGGCAAACATTGTTAGATTTGTGTACAAAGACAAATTCAAAAGTTTTCTGTAATAGTTGCACAAAATAATTATTTTATATTGGAAAAATTGTAATGCTGTATGAACAAGAGAAGGAATTTAAGTTTTACAATAATAAGCTTTTATTTTGACAGGAAAGTAAAGCTCAGACTTTTGTGCTGTTCATTGGTATGATCTATCCTGCAGAATCCCATTTATGGATTCAATGGTCTACTTTGGGAATATAACATTGTGGCAACTCAGTAACAAGTTCCTTTGTTTAGTTCTTCTCAGAAATGATTTGGTGACCATGAAATGTTTGCACCTTTTGGCAAGGTGAGGATATCCTCTATACTCTCGTTTGTCCTTCTGGGTAGGTACAGCTATACTCTCGTTTGTCCTTCTGGGTAGGTACAGCATGGCTTAATCAATTTGCGGTATTCATCGTGTATTGAAGAGCCATTGGTCATGGACTTCAGAGGAAGCATGATATGTTATACTGAAATTCCTTGTTTTGCTGAATACATTTTATTTATTTATTTATTTTTATGGCGGTGGGGGTTCACTTGTGAAAGAAGGTCAACTTTTTGGAAGTTGGTATACAATTCCAAAAAATCCTGACTATGCCCTTAAACCAGCAATGGCTTTTCGGCAAGAGCTATCATTACTGCTTGTTGCAGAAAGTTCAGAATTATATCCTACAACTTCTAAAGCAACCAGGCCAGAATTACTGCTCTGGCTTATTGACATCAGATCTGTCCTGGATACAAAAATTTAAAGTACAAAAAGTGCATTTGTTGCCTAAATGCTTCACATGACTTCTGAATCATCTGGGATTTTGCATTATGTCAAAAAGATAAGTTGGGTTATTCTAATAAATACCAGTAAGTAGTTAAACTTTTTGAGGCAGACAATGATTTCTTATCTCAATGCACTTGATCAAGTCTGCAAAGATCCATGCTAACTTTGTGCATTTCAACTGCAGTAGAAGATCCTTTTTTTGGTAAACTGGATGGCATGCACAGTCTGTCCATGAAGAGCAGAAAAGCTGGTTGATCCTTGGCTATTGCAGTCTACTTAACTGTAAATACAGCTTTACAAGCAAATATTGCTATCCAGTAAAACTGGACAGTGTCCTGTAGAACTTAAGTCTCTCAGTAAGCTAGCAAAGTCAGTAGGTAAAACTCTGTAAATGCTACATACAAATTCTTTAAGAAGTATGAATACTCTTCATAGAGTCAGACACACACACACAAACACACACACACACACACACACACACACACACACACACACACACACACACACACACACACACACACACACACACACACACACACACATTGTCAGAGAGTTCCTGTGTACAACTCATAATCATACTGAGACAACTTCTTGTCCATCTGGAAAATGCAGCCACTTGTCCATGTGCTCAGAAATTGTGAATATTCTAACAATGAACCAAGGCTTCTGGCAAGGAGCAGCTACAGAATAGTTAGAGACTACCCATGATTTAGTAAATATAGTTCTAGTGCCCACCTGTAAGTCCATCTTTAGCCATTACTTCTCCACCTCTTGTACCATATTAGGTTATTTCCCTCTAATCTATGTCCCTAAAGTCATGTTTTGCTGGCAAGGTCTAGGTTCATTCAATCTGTTCTGCACAATTCTGCCACCTGATTGGAACTGCACTTGACCAACCCCATTAACTTGACAATTATTTAATTATATTGCAACTTGACAATTATTTAATTATATTGCATTCCTGGAGATTCTGCAGTAGATGCACTTGAGTCATCTTCCACTTCTGCTCCATCATCAGTGATGCTGTCTGAATAATGGACTGAGTGGTCTGGATCTCTGACAGTGGGCAGGAACTCTTCTGTTTCAGTCAGTGACAGCGCAGAAGCAGGACCCCCTCCCCCACATATCCACAAGTTCCCTGGCAATTGCAGCTGCTCGACATCTAGCCACTATGATCATATCACTGGCTTTATGTCTCATTTTGGAATATGTACATCCATGGCCTCCAACTGCATTAACATCATTGACCACCTGCTCCCAGATACAGTCACAGGTGGGCTTGTCACCTCTGCCTGTCTTTGTGAGGAATGGACCCATGGTGATGTAATGCCTGACTGATTATATCATTCTTATTATCAGTGTATAATGGTTTACATGGTACAGATGTCTTTGGCACCATAGGAGAGGAAACATAAAAAACATAAGTAAACCAGAACTGATTATTAACAAAACAAAAATATCTATGAATTTATTAGTCCATCACACACAAAATACATGAAAAAGCAAGGCTCCATATGAGTTCTCGCAATTTAATAAAGACACCCCCCAACCACAACTGTCAAAGACAGGATTTGATAAAAATTACTGGGGGCAAAGATTTTCGTACCTTTGTAGTACATTATCTACACTGATAGAGTAGTGTCAGTTGTGGGACAATGTTGTTGTGCAAACAACAGGAACAGATGCCTTGGGCAAAAAACATTGAAATTGTACTGTTGACAGTTGTGTGACTATTAACATAGTTACCTCTCTGTCATCATTCTGACCAAATCATATTCTATAAATTATCATCAAATGTCCTTTATTACTTCACACATTGATTTAATTTATTTTTGACAATGTCCATTGCTATGTTATGTGGCAGGTGCAGTCAATACACAGCTCTGTAGAGTATGTGGTATGATAGGTAAGGGTTTGATTCTGATAACATTTGTCTGTCAGATAACTGTGTCAAACAGAAATGGCTTAGGTAAAGAAAGTATTACAACATATTCAGAGAGCAACAGTTTTAAGGAATTGCCCTCCAAGGTAGAAGATCCCTATTCATTAGGTAGGGAAGGGCTGCACGCTCTTCATGGGTTTTTGTCATAACACACACAGTATGCCTATTTCTGTGGCATCACAGGTAGATACACATCTTTCTGTTATTTGTGCTAGTTGTGTCTGAGTCTGGCAAGATGCAAATGTTGAGTATGTCATCGATCCTTCACAGGCATTACTTATTTTCCAAATAATAATAATCTGTATTGCATGTCTTCATCCAAACTTTTATGTATCACTGTAATTCTTTTCTTCACACTGCAGAGCTGTATAGGACATGATGCTTACCTAGCATTTCTTACCATATGGCCTGATGAAATAATTATAAAGTGAGATTGGGCCTGTGTTTGGGCACTTTCTTGTGTGTTGGTGTAGTTTTCAAGCTGTTATTGCAGTGCTCACTGTAATTTCTTGTGAGCATGCACAGTATAATGCAGTAGATGCACAATTACTAATGGAGACCTTGAATTACTTAATGTCATCAGATCTGTGCTGTCATTTGTCACTTGTGTGTTTTGTGGTTTATTATATTACTGTTAAGGATGTATATGAGTGTGCACCACATACTTGTCTAATACTTGGTTCAAGGTAATATACCCCCTAGCTATGGTTGCCAAATGACAATAAATGGCAAAACATGTTCCTTTCTGACGTGCATGACACAACAGCTGTAGGACTCATATTATCTTACTTGTACATGATAAAGTACAGAATATAGTACTACTGTCAGATATCACACATATAATCCCTGTATGTACATGTCATATTCAATAACTGCAGTCTATACGAATAGACCCTGATGTATCCACTGTCCTTGGTATTATCTCTACTCTGCATCTTATCAACATTCATATCACAAGTACTCCCCTTTGTTATAAGGGTCTATATCACAGCATTAAAAAGCATGTTAATCGAATGGCTTAAAAATCAAAAATACTGTGCATCGAGGTGTGTTTTGTGAGATTGCAGTACAGTGAAGTTCAGAAAATTTGCCCTTTCCTCACTGTAGTGTGATCTCAGAGTTAGTATATATAATTAGCATGACATGTGGAGGGTGCAGCCTCCCACAAGAGGGACTTCAATGCACTGCATTTCCGATTTTTAAGCCATTCAATTAACGCCCTTTTCGACACCATGATATAGACCCTTGTTATAATGCTGCACTGTGTCACTCTAACGTTCATTGTTAGTATGTCCATTTTTAATTATGTGCATTGGTCAAGACTTGCAAACCAGATTAAATATTATTACATTAGTATGGAAGTATTAAAGTTTCAAATGTTTCTTTGTGACATAATCACATTTGACTACATAATTTGAGTACATTTTCTTAATTTACCCTAACCTCTTACTAATATCTGCTCTACTAACATTGCATTCTGTGTACATTCTCCACGTTTAACATCCCCTGCATATTAATCCCAGTATTCAACTTGCCCTTACTTCATATAAGCTGTCCATGTATGCTCCCAGAATAGGTTTGCTTATAGGCAGCCATTTTGTTTACATTGTGTGCTCTTGCTTCCCTGCACCATCTCACGGCTGCCACACTGCCGCAGGTCATGAAACAGTGCTTGTAAATGTGTAAGAGAGATTCAGATTCAGTGAGAGTGACTGCCCATCATGTAATCTGCAATCATGCGATCTTCGTGCAAAGCCTACATGATTGTTAATGAATCCCAAGGTAGGTTTATTACCCAGAGAGTCCTGGTAAGCTTGTAATTCACCTTTAGTGCTGAAATATGATATACGCATTCTGGATTGACATCATCAATATTGAACTACAAGATGAAAACAACAATTGCATGCAATCAGAATAAAGAAAGAGATGGTGGCTTTTTTTTTTTTTTCAAAACAGGTTTATTGTTTTAACATACAAGAGAAATATCATAACAATTTTATACAAGTAATTAAAAATAGATATGATTATAACATTCAACAAAACAACTAAAGTATTTACAAAGACATCCACTACAATCAGATCAATTAATTAAACTAAAATACCATGCTATTGAAATTAGGATTTTTTTAACAAATTTTGTAAATTATCCCATACAATATAATAAGATGTTTTTCTAGTTGTTCTTGACCTAATTGTGTTTATTTCCATATGGCACACTATATTCATAACATTTTTAAATTCATTGAACGAAGGAGGTGTATCTGAAATCCAATTTCTGGTTATTATTTTCCTAGCCACTGCTAGAATAGACCATAACAAGGGAAGCTTAACCTTTTTAACACTTTGAGGTACAGGTGTGTTGCATAATATAAGAGATTTAGAAATAATGAAATTATCTGTAAAAAGAGCCTGCAAAAATTCATTAATTGACTTCCAGTATTCTTTCAATTTTATACAGTCATAAAACATATGAGCCCAGACAGCATTAATTTCTACATTACATCTCTTACATAGATTATCTTTATTATTTATTTTATTCATCATCAAAGGTGTATAAAAAGATCTATGTAAAAATTTCCATGTATAAAGTCTCCAGACAATGGAAGACGTAGTTCTATAGGCAGATTCCAATATATATTGTTTATCTTGATGATTTGGTGGGTCCCCATTAATAGAAGTGAAATAATTCCAGTATGTATCTACACTGTAAAAAGTTTCTTGTCTGATAATTTTATGTATGTATGAAAGTTTACCTTTATCAGAAACTTTATGTTGTAAATTTAATATCAAGTAATCAATCAGTGTTGGAATAGATTCTTTAACTGTTATAGACATTAGATCTATTCTATCAATGAGATGTTGTCTAAAGGTCTGAACCTCTAACCAGCAAGTTTCTCTTAGATCAAATTCTTGTTTTAAGAAATCTAGATTTTAACTTTATTATCAGATATCAACTGATACCAGTACTTTAGATCATTATCTATAGCTAAATGAGTTCCTTCAGAAGTAGATGACAAAAGCATACCCTGAGTATACATTATAGGAATATAATAAAATTCCATTCCCTATACTTAGGGTGCATGAATATAAAGTTACGATAGCTAATAATAATATTTAATGGGTAACAAACCATATGTTTAGGTGTAATAGGTGAAGTACAAAATTCCTTTAGTAACCATAACATGGAGTTATTTACAATCATATTTTTATGTGTTAAGGAGATTTTCATGAAGTGCAAACTAATTAGCTCCCAATAATCTTTCCATTTTGACATATGACTGATCTATTAATAAAGTAATAACTTTTACAATAGAAGAGATAGTATATAAATTAAAGTCTGGAAAAGAAATACCCCCTTGAGACCAGCTATTAGTATGTTTCTTTAATGCAATCCTAGGTCTATTAGGTGCCCATAGGAAATTTAACATTAGTGTATTCAGTTTCTTGATAATTATTTTTGTAGGTGGAAGTATTATTGATTGTATTAAGTATAAAATCTTGGGGAATATTATCATTTTAATAATTGTAAGTCTCTCCTCTATAGTAAAAAACATATTATTCCAGGTATTAAAAAGATTTTGTATATTAAGAAAACAGGTATTATAATTATTATATATAATAGATTTAATATCTTTAGATAATATTATACCTAAATAAATTATCTGACCTGAATTGGGTACATATTTAGTAAAATCACTGATGAGAATATTTTTTCGTGTATATATAGGTAGTATTTTAGTTTTTTCTTCATTGAATATTAAACCAGAAATACTTTTAAAATTCATCATTTTATCAAATAGAGACTGCATAGAAGAATTAGATCCTGCTGATGTAATTAGAACATCATCTGCAAAAAGTTGAATTTTGGATGTTGTATTTTCATCTATTTCAAAACCCTCTATGTCAGTACTGTTTCTGATCAAATTAGCCCAAGCCTCCATTACTAAAGTAAATAATAGTGGAGAAAGTGGACATCCTTGTTTTGTACCTTTAAAAATGGGTATTTTTGTGAAACATATGTTCCTACCTTAATATAAGCCAATGTTCCTTTGTATAAATGCTCAATTAGATTTACAAATGCATCTGAGAAGTTTGTGCACTTCAGTAAGGTAAACAGATAGTCCCAACTTACTGAATCAAATGCTGAACTTATATCAAGACTAATAAGTGTTAAATCTTTCTTTTTCCTATTTGCAAAATCAATTAATGTTAAAGTTCTTCTTATATTATCAAAAGTATTTCTATTTACAATGAAGCCTGTCTGATCTATATCTATAATGCCGGGGATGATTGTCTTCAATCTATCAGCAAAAATACTCATAAACATTTTATAATCAACATTAAGTAATGAGATGGGCCGATATGAAGTACATCTAGTTGGATCTTTATTAGGTTTTAAAATTGGTTAAATAAATGTATATTGCCAAGATGGGAGGGTTATTAACTCAGTTTGGGCCAAAATAAAAATCTTATGTATTAATGAATATGTACTTTTAGAAAGGATTTTATATATCTCTGGTATAATACCATCATTACCCAGTGCTTTGTTTGATTTAAGCTTATTTATTTGTGTAATAACCTCTGTATATGAAATACTTTTGTCCAATAGTTTAATCTGTTGTTTATTAAGCTTTTTATTCATGTTTGTGGTTATAAACTCCTTTATTTTATCTTTAGGTTCCATGTTAATGTTATTATGGTTAATTTTGTGAAAGTGATTTCTAAATCCATCTAGTATTTCTGGTATACTAGAAACATTCTTCTTTTTCCTTAGAGAAAATATTTCTTTGATATGGTTTTGTTTATTCAACCTTTTTGTTTTATTTTTAAGTCTATGTAAGTATTTGGGGCTTATTGAATAAGACAAAAACTTGTATTTCTCTAAAGTTATTTTAACTTTATGAGTTAAAATTTCTTTGTATTTCTCATTTAGTTTGTTTATTTCTTCAATAACCTTCTTGTCCATAATATTTTCTTTATTATTATGTTTATAAGAGTCTAATTTACTTTGAATATCTAACAATTCCTTATCCCAAGATTTCCTTTTATTATTATACCAACTGATAATTTGTCCATATAGATATGATTTTAAGGCATCCCAAACATAGACAATGGAAACTTCAGGAGTATTATTTATGTCTAAAAAATGTTTTACTTCTGAAAGTATATATTCTTTATAGTCTTTTAGTTGAGTTAAGTATGCTGGTATCCTTTTGATCTGAACATTATGAGTATTTTTTATCATGAATTCAAAAACAATTGAATTATGATCAGATATAGGACATGAAATGATTTTGGAATTAATTAAATCTGTTACCATCTGGTTAGAAATAAAGACCCTATCTATTTTTGAATAAGTTTTGTATCTGTTAGAAAAAAGGTGTATGGTAATGATTTTGAATCTATCTGATTATTAATATCATTCAAATGATAAGAATTAGCAAAATCATTTAAATGTTTTGCATTAGATGTAATTCTTCTTTTTCCTATAGTGGTAGTATCACTTTCATGTAGTATACAATTAAAGTCACCAGCTAAAATAATATCTCCTATAGAGAATGATATGATCTTATCAAGATGATGTTTCACTGTATTAATACCAATTCCAGGTATCCAATATACATTAATTAAAGTGTAAGTCTTCCCATTAATTTGTATTGTAACCATACAAAACATTCCTTTGTCATCCTGATAAGACTTAATGGTTTTAGGAATGGTCATACATTTATTCCATAAAATAGCCACTCCTCTTTTTTTCTGAGTGTGCGCTGAACTAACCAATACTGTATATTTGTTTGTGGCTAGTTTATCAATATCTTTTTTCAAGAGATGGGTTTCTTGCAGGAAGACTAAGTTGGCCTTATGTAAATTAATGTATCTTATTAGGCTTGCCCTTTTACACGGATTATTCAATCCATTAATGTTTAAAGAAATTCCTTTTAAAGATGTCATTTGGCATTTTTAAAAACTTAAGAATCTTATGATCAGAATAACAAATAACAACATAAGTAATGTTACATCTCCTCCTTTAGGTGTACCTTTAAATATAGCTGTATTTATTGAATCTCTTATGGGGTTTTGTATAGGATTCAATTTTGTTTGTAGTGACAATGAATGTACAAAATATATTGTGGATGTCAAAACTATATACATATAACAATGAACAAGTGAAAATAATGTAAGGATTAAACCTTGCATCCAGCCTGGAGTTAAAAACTCCAACTTAGAGTAGTATTTACCACTCAAGTTAACCCCTACCCTAAGCAGCAGTACCTCAGCTACCACCTTATCAATTTAATACTGGTTATATTTAACTTAAATTAACAGCTTTCAATTCAATTATCTAGCAAGACAAGACTACACATTTGATAAAACAGCATCATATAAACTAAAATAAACTTTTTTTAAAAAACTATTCATAGTACTATATACATCTATGTAATATAATACACTTGTATTCAAATAGCATTCAAATAATCTTGATATTAGGAATCAAGAGGAGAGAGAGAAATAAAAGACGTGAAAGAGGGAGAGAGAGTGAAAGAAAGAGAGAGAGAAAAAAAAGGAAGGCATATTTACATATTAATTTATTCAAAGTATGTAAAAATAAGTTCTAACATTCATTTAAATCAAAAACTTTGGCTAATATGGTTCAAACATTACATATATTAAGATGCATCTATTTTCTGTCATGTAAATGCAGTCAACAGCTTCCAAAAAAACCTTGAATTGCTTGTATATGAGCATTTTACTCATACTCATTATTGTCAATAGAATAAAATATTATATTTATAGAAATTGTTATAAATCATACTGCATAGTTATGCAAATTCTCAGAAACACTTGCATTATTGTAAAAAAGCCATCTGTATTTTGTATGTCTATACTACTGCTTTAAAATATATCACATGACAATTTCTTCCAGAATAGAGTTATAAAGTTATTTATGCTTGTCAATCAGATGAATTAAATGAGTTATAGTAATGTATATGTTTGGAACATAAGTTTTTAACACAGATTAGTATGCTGCAGTCAAGTAGATTTTCAAAAACACTTGAATAAATGTTTCATTTTCTATGCCTTCTAAAATAAGACATTTACTTACTACAAGAAACTGCATCATTATAACTGATATATTTTATGAATTATAACATAGATATTTAAGTAATTGTATAAAATAACTCACATTTAAATGTTAAAGAGTTCATTTTCCTTCACATAGTCGCAGTTGCATCAGTTCTACTTCCTTGTAGAGTGTTCTTCCTGAATCTGTGATGTGTCAGTGTGATATCTGGGTCAAAGGTCAAATTGACTGCTTTCAGCTTCTCTGTGAGAATTCTGAGAGTTGAAGCTTTTAAAACAACTCGAGGACACTGTTCATGAGGTAGCCCACATCCCAGATTGTCTCCCTTAACATTTTGGCGGGAAACTTGTTAAAAACTAGTGACAAACATTCATTTAGCAGTGTAAATGCATCTAAACATGACAAAACCTTTGCGATGTATTTTACAGGTTATTACAGCCTCTATGTAAGTGAAATTAAGCCCAAAGTTATTAATAAGTAATAAAACTCAATATTTTTGTCCCAACTCAATTGTTATGCAAATCTTATTATTTACTGTGTCTATATGATCAAAAGCATTTCTATATATTAATATGAAAAAAAATAAGGAGAAAGAATAAAGAAAAGAAAAAGAGAGTAGAAAATAAAAGAGTGTAAAGCAGAAATAAAAAAATGTAAGAGAAAGCTATAAGAAGTATATACAATGGAATATTACTTACTGTTTATATTAATAGAGTTAAAAATAAAACATATTATTTACTATTATTTAGTTCTAATTATTATTAGTTAAAGCATGACAGATTATTTACAAACAAGCATAAGCAGTATAATCAAGAAAATATAATTAGGAATAGCATTTGAAGAACATATAAACTTTTTACAATGAATAAATATGTTATTATTCCATTTATCATATTTTCATTACTCTTCTCTCCTGCCCTCCCCACCCTTTACCCACTACATAATCTAAATAAAATGTCATTGTTTAAACAAAGAAAAGAAGAAAAGGAGAAAGAAAAAAATGTATCAAATTACTGACCTTACTTCTCTTTTTCAGAAAGAGAAACAAATTGAATAATAGCTTGTTATTAGTTCCTCAGATATTTTGACTGGTTATGAAACAAAACATTTCTTTGCACACAGAGAATAACTTTGATTAAATCTTTTTCAGAATATTTGTGGCTTTCTGGAAATGCAGGAACTATATTTAAAAAGATTAATAATGAAGTAAAATGATGAGAGAAAAAAAAGAAAAAAAAACATAGTACAAATCATTTGTTTTTTAGTCTCTTCTTCTTCTCTGACGTCTTCCACAAAGTTTCAGTTGCCAGTCTCTTTAATGAAGGACTAGCCCATTCCATTTCCTCGATTTTATCCAAAATCTTATTTTTTTTGATAAACAGTAAAGCAGAGTCTAAGTCATCAAAAATTTTAGGACCATCAGGAAGGAAGATTTTTAGCTTGGCAGGAAACAGAAGGTATGTTTTAAACTGTGCTTTTTTAAGCTCCCTTATTAGTGGCAGAAAAACTTTTCTTTTAGCTATTACCAGGGAAGAATAATCATTGTCAAAATGCACAGTTGTCTCATTAATCTTAACAGGAGCTTTAGCCCAAGCAGATTTAAGAACCATCTCTTTATCAAAAGATGATAGAAATCTAACTATAACTGATCTAGGATAGTTTTTGTTAGAGTTAGTATTAGCTATAGATCTATGTGCTCTTTCGATACCAAAAGAGAATGCTTCTGGTAAGTCTAAAGTTTTAGGGAGCCATGTTGTTAAAAAAGAAGTAATATTGTTACCTTCAATATTTTCTGGCAGTCCAAAAATCCTAATGTTATTGCGCCTAGATCTATTTTCCAGGTCATCCAGCTTTGTTTGTAAATGTGTATTTTGTTTCAGCAGAAACTCAAAGTTGATTTCCTCTTCTTGGATTCTATTTTCCATGTCATTCACAGCTTCTTCTATGCCTGTCATCTGGATCTTCTGTTGTTGCAGGTCTATATGTAACAAGTCTATTTGTTTTGTAGTTTTTTCTATGAAGGTATCAATTTTAGTATCCATTTTATCCATCTTAGCAGTAAGTTGCTGGATTATAGTTATCAGAGACTAAAGTTCTTTCTTGATGCTGGAGTCTTGAGAATTTGTCTTACTGGAACTCATTTCAGACTGATAAACTGACAGGAAAATTTCCAATGTGATTTCTGACAGGAACATTGTTAAAATTTCCTTTCTTTTTTAGATATAGTTCAAGAACTATATAAAACAAACATATTTAGAAAGAAAATTACTTCAAAAATTAATTTTTTAAGTAATTAATTCCTATCAGTGTAATGAAATTGGTAGAGCTGAAGAAATCTGCTGCTATCCTGTGTTCATCCTTGGCCACGCCCCTCGAGATGGTGGCTTTTTGACTGCATTAATGGCATCCAGAATGGTGCCCATTAATACATCATAAATTGCCTTATAGATGTCTGAAAGATGTTCATAGAATCCAAGAAAACTATTTTGGGTGTTAATAGCCACTAATAACAATTTTCTTAACAAATGGGTCTGTTAATTTCAGACACTAGGAAAGTAGGAAAGTAGGGATAAATATTTATCTGTATTTATCCATATCTATATTTATATCTATATGTATATCTATATATATGCCTGTAACTGTATCTGTCTCTATTTCTATATCTGTCTCTATATCGATATCTGTCTCTATATCTATATCTGTATCGATATACGTGCATAATCTTTGTTGTACACCAGCATATTTTCATGCATTCCAGCTTGTTTAATACTCCCCCTCCATACAGTTCATCTCAACACTTACACTTTCTTGCTCTTGCAAACTTCCTTCCAAATGCTCCTCCCACCTCTGCTTCACATTTTCCATGCTGCACCAGCCTTCTCTGATCCCTGATATAGCTTACCCTACAGTAACGCCTTCAAAATCTTTTCTATACCAATATATATATCGGTGATATCCTTCTACACCATCTCTCTTCACCCTTCTCTCAGTCTTTCATCTTGCATCTTTTCACTAGTCCTCAGTATTTTAATATTTTCTTCCACACTTAAAGTTCCTTCCTTTCCGTTACTTTCTTGCACCTTTGTGTTATACACCATTTAAACTATATTCAAATTAGTTTTAATGTCTCTCTTTTTTCTGCTCCATTCTGCATTTTTTTAACTACCACAAAAATGCAAATTTCTATTTTCCCACTAGTCCTTCTTAAAGATTTCTTCCAGTCTTCCATAGCTGTACTCTATAACTATTTTTGTCCCTCCACACATATAAAATTTCTACTTTCCTTGTCACAGACCTACAGCTAACTATTCTGGTGCCTTGTACATGAAGTTGGGAGGCAAAGAAAAAGACAAATTCAAAAGAAAAAAGAAAAAAAGAAAGGACAGGACTACTCCTCATTTGCCTGACCTACCTCCTTAAGCTCTACCAGCTTTGACCTATCTTCAGGGCTGATGAGAGGATTCTGGCAGCCAGGGCAGTGTCATATCACTGCTGCAGAGTGTATTCTTACTATAATTCCCCAGTCCCTGTGCACACTAGTAGTACACTGTGGGTGAGCCATGTAATAGGTGTCAATACTGCCCAGCCCCCAACTTTCACAATAGATCTGATGTCAACAAGATATCCCACCCACACCCAGGCAACATTATGTGTTGTTGTCTCTCTGTTCTCCAGCAAAGAGATAAATGCACCAGTGTGTCCCATGAAGGCAGGCCTCCCTCTCCACCTCCCAGCATGGGTATGCCCATCTTCCCTTTCTGCACTGTCAAGTGCTGAGCCAATAATCAAACATGAGTTGGCTAGTCATAGTAATGGCTTTATCTGTGTATGCTAGCAATGCAGATACTTGCTTCCTTTATATGTAATCTTGATCCCCACCTTCATTATCTTGGACCATTTATTATATGGTCTTTATTATATGGTCTCACTCTTTTGCTACATTCACTTTCTTTCCATCCTCTACTCTTCCCTGATCACAAGTGGAGTCCTACAGGGAGTGGTCCTGGGATCACTCATTTTAGTCATTTACTTCTCTAAAGTCAAGGCCAAAGTCAATGGCCTCTGGCTAACTAAATTTGCAGATGATTGCAAATTAGGAGCTGTCATTGAATCCCCCATTGACACAAATGTTCTCCAGGAAGGGCTGACTAAGACAAATAACTGGTGTCAGAGTCATGGACTAAAACTAAATGCCAAGAAATGCATAATGGTATCCTTCATGAAGTTGTCCACCCATGGTAAATATCAAATTGACAACACAACCCTAATAGTTTACCCAGTAGTCAGGGACTTGGAAACAAACATAAACAGTAATCTAATCTTTGACCATCATATGTCTACAGTAGTGATGAAACCATTCTACGTTGTGCAACTTATAAACAAAGTATGGCATCTAAGTCATAGGAAGTCATTGGGCCACTGCATCTGGCATTCATCAGACCTATCATTGAGTACAATACCCCCTTTGGAATGTACCTAACCAGGCATATCCAACAACTGGAATGTCCACAGAGGTTCCTCACTAAAGGAATACAGGCTGTATGTAGCATGTCCTATGCAGACTGCCTGAAGGCCCTATCCTTGTATTCTGTCTCCTACAGGCTGTTGAGGGGAGATGCATGTCTGGCATACAAGGCATTGTCAGAACCCCAGCCTGATGGACCTCTTGTATATCCATTCTAAAGACTTAAACCTAAAATGTGATATAACTAGGACATTGACCTGTTGGAGAGGCAGGTATGCACCCCATAGACTACCCCTTCACTGGAGCAGGCTCCCCATCAATGTGAAGCAGAGTTCCTCCCTAACACAATTCAAGTATAACTTGGACAATTGGATGAGGAACAGGAAATACACCCCCTGGTCTGGCACCTATGTCTGTAATGGACACAGGCAGCCTGTAAATCTTTCAGTTTCAGCTCCCAGGTACCTGCCTGTAAGTGATTCATTTCCCAAGCCCCTGCTTACACTTATCAAGGGTATCAGAAATTGCCAGAGATTTGGGATGCATGGCTAGGTTTAAAAAGGCTTGTGTGGTCATTAGTCTAGTAAACACTTATAAAGCTATGATCCTATACCCCCCAGTGTCATAGTCTTTTTTAACTGATGGTAGGACAGCATGTCTCCCTATGGTAGCAATACCTCTCTACCATTTTATTAAAAAAAATTCCACTTCCATGACCAGTTCTTACCACCAGCAGATTTCTAATTCTTGTTTTATTTAGCCCCTCTTCTACTTCCCTTCTGGTGTTTTGAAGGACTTCTTCCTCCCAGCCTCTCTCTGTTCTCCTCTGTTCTCCCACCTTTATCATCTTCTCATTCTGATTCTCCCCTCTACATTCATATTAAAACTTTAAACACAACACTCACTATCACATCTGTCTGTACACATGTAGGGAAGGCATTAGGTTCATATGTAAGCACTAGGCTAAACTGCCCTTGCAGGCCATTTTAAGTCTAGCCAATTTTAAACTTAGCCAGTTTTCCTTTTGGTGTTCAAAATAACCTATCCCATTTAGATATAGATTGGCCATCCTCATCGCCTGGTCGATAATTATATAGTGCCCCAAAATAACTGGGATCACACCATAAATAATTTGAGGGGACACATGTATGGAATAAAGCATTTAGGAGCTACCCTGTCAATAGTAGTACAGGGAGTGCAATCCTGGGATAAATTTTCTTTTTCCCATCCATAGAGCTAAGTTGTAGTTGAAAATGGACAAGGATGAACTTTGTATATAGGCTATTGCTGAAAAGGTGCACCTGTGGTGCAGTCTACTTACATACCTAAAATAAATAAATTCATAAATAAAAATAAATAATTAATAGCTCCTAGATGCAGCATCTAAAAAGTACTCACTATGAATTCCTTCATCATTGCTTGGAGTCATACAGAATAGCTATGTTGAGAACAGGGTGAAGAATTATACTTAGTTTCACATAACCCAGCTTGCCAAAGAAAAAGAAAAGTTTGATATCACCAAAGATCAAGTGCAGCATGTTTTAATGCAAATTCAGTTTTTCCATTGCTGATCATGGAAGTGCTAAAAAAATGCCCATTCCTTATTCATAGGTTCATAGGTTCATAGGTGTATAGTATGCTAATAACCACTAAGGACATTATTTGCCTAGCATTGCAACCCAAATGTGACCCACAAATATAATTTATGTGTGTGTGGGGCAGGGGGTTACTGACTGGCTCTGTCCATCAAAGATATAGGCACCAGACCAGGGATGAATTTCTTATTACCCATCCATTGGTCCAAGTTGCACTTAATTATGGTTAGGGATTAACTATGCTTCACATGGATAGTAGCCTGTTCTAGAGAATGGAAATTCTCTGAGAAGTATATCTATCTCTTCAACATGTCCTGTTTATAACACAAGCAAAATTTAGGTCTTTTAATCTAGTAATTCTGATGCTGTTTTTTGCAGTTGTGAAAAATATTTATCAAAATAGGTTCCAGGTTTAAGACTATAGTTAAATAGTGACTCCAGGGGTCCTGATAAGTTTATTTTAGACTGTTCAGGAGGCAGCCCAGGAATGTTATTTGGGCCCATTGAGGCTGTCGTTTAGCTTGAACAAGTGGAGCCAGCACATGCTCCCAATTCTTGAATGGGTTATGTTTGAGAGTGTTTTTCTGGGAAGGTTAGGAGTGAAAGGGGAGTAAAGTTGGATCTGAATTTGTCTGCTAACAGGTTCACTAAATCACCAGGCTGGTTGAATGGGACACCATTAAGCACCAGTTCTACACATTACCACCCTTGAGGATTCTGACATAGCTGAAGAGGGCTTTATGGTTATCTTTCAAATGGGAGGCTATCTTACCCTCAAAGTTGAATTGGTTGACCTAATTAGCCCTCTTAGTTGCCTATTTAGTTTGATGGGAGAGTTTTTATCTTTATGGGAATTACCCTTCCTAATTTTTGTCATTATTGTTTTCCTTTTGTTTTATATCTTTTTTAATTTGGGATACCACCAGGGTGGTTTGTTTCTGGGGCTAGTTTTGTATTTAACTTCTGGTAGGTGTAGCAGCCACTGACTTGGTTGCACAGACAGCAATTCAGCATTGCCTTCTATGTTCCTGGGGTTAAGAGGGGCATTGAATTTAGACAAACCATCACTTCCTAAAAGGTAGTTTTCTTTGGAATAGTTTCTAGCTGTTACTGGTTTTATTGGGGTTACAGAGCTGATTTTGATTTCGAAGGAGACAGATTTCCATTTGGACCTTAGCAGGGAGGATGAGACACTGGGGGACGGTGCAGCATTCTCCCATATTTGTGAACATGAGGTTCAGCATGTTGGAACCACTAGTGGTGGTATTCACTGTTTGGTTAAGGGGGTTTGTATTTACAAAGTCCAGGAATTACTGTGCCTGTAGATTTGAGGCTGTGTAGGATTCCCAGTCTATAGAGGGGAAATTAAAATCTTCCATGAGTAGGGTGTTAGGTTGGATGGTATGTGTCTCCAGTAGATCCATGTATTCATTGTAACCTTCTTGTGACATGGAGGGTGACCTATAGCTGGCTAGTATATGGCATGGGATTTTGTCTATGGTGATCTGCACACGGAAGAACTTCAGAGCAACATCCTGTCTGACCACCCTAGATGTATGCTTGTTACTGATGTATATCAAGATGCCTCCACCTTTAGCTCTTGTCTGTCCAGCTACTGGTACACAAGTGTGGAAGGTGCTGAAACCTTGCACTGCCGGGGTACTCTCTGCCACTTTGAGCCAAGTCTCGCTAACTGCACAGATGTCTATATTCTTGAGTATGAGGAGGGTTTGGCAGGGATGTAGTTTTTACTTAGGCTCCTGGCATTGAGCAGTAACACCTTGAGGTTCAGTTCAGATGAGCTAATTTTGTATGGTGGTAGGTTTGTCAGTTTGGCATTGCCTAAAAAAGGCACTATGGGGATGGATAAAGTTTTAACCAGTATTTGAAAACCTAAAGGGAATAGGTACAGACCATCCCAGGCAAAACAACATAGTCTGCTAGCCACATCCTTCCAAGCTGACAAATAACGGATCACCTTAGAATAATACCAGAAAGAAAGACCATTGCTAAAATCAATCATCCTTTGCTCATATTGTGGCATCATCCCAGTGATGGTAATATGCTGTTCAATGCTAGGCTCATACCAGGCTGAGACTCATAGTCTGAGAGCTCCATAATGTCTCGCTTTATATAATTCAAGAGGTCTCCTTTGATTCACTGAAAACTCATTTCATGGAATTTCAAAACACTCACACCAAATCGCTGAAAGCTCAAATCACTGAAAACTCATTTCACTGAATCACATTTCACTAAATGTAAGTACTGTTGGACAAATAAAATGTATATGCCCTTTCCCTACTGTAGTGCGATCCCGGAGGTAGTATATATAGTTAGGGGGGTGGGGGCACATCCGCCTACATTGGGGGGTGTAGCCCCCCATCTACTTTTGGTTTTGTATTGTTAGCTTTCAGTGAAATGAGATTCATAAATATAAAAGCTAAGTAGGTGGGGAGCTATGCCCCCCACGCCCCCCAATGTGGGGAGCTTTGCCTCACACACACACCCTAACTATATATACTAACTCCAGGATCACACTACAGTCAGGAAAAGGGCATAAATATTTCATTTGCCCAACAACACTTACATTCAGTGAAATGTGATTCAATTAAATGAGTTTTCAGTGATTTGAGCTTTCAGCAATTTTTTGAGGGTGAATTGAAATTCAGTGAAATTAGTTTTCTGTGAATAAAAGTAGACACAATTCAAGGAGGTATGCCTCAGGTGATTTATACCTGCATGGAGTATGACGGAATCATACTGGTACCTGTGGTGTAATGACGTGGGTGTGTGTATGAAATGGTGGATCCTGGCTTCAGATTAGGAACTAACTGTTATCTTCTCCTTGTTCAGCCTGTTTAGAGGGGCGTCACTATATCTTACAAATGGAGATCCCTGTGATGAGAGTCCTGGCATGTGACTGCATGTGTGGTGTTCATACCTCTCAACCTGGAAACATCAAAAATCTGGACAAGGCCCATGAAAAATAGGTACAAATCCGTATGCTGATTAACATCTAATTTGCATACATAATTATGTAACCCCACCCACTCCAATGGAATTGTGGGATACCAACTTTCAAACGCAAATTGAAGAACAGACAACCAAAACATGGCACCAGAGTCCCCCTCAGGCCTGTTTTTAATAGTAACTCTCAAGCAACCAGAAACTGCAGTTACCCGGCATCTACCAATCCCCATGGGTGCTGGTTAACTGATAGTTTACTGTATTAATCTCAGAGTAATCTCTTTATAGTTTGTTCCAGTGAATCTTTTTACTTCTATTCTGTATGGGTGCAGCTATATATTTTAGTTGGATTTTTTATCTTTTCTCTGTTTCCTGATCTTAGAAATGATAGGTTAGAATGGAAAATGATGTTACATTTCTGAAACAAAATAATGAAGGTAACTTTAAAAAAACTACCATATCTTGAAGGAGACAATACAAGCTCTTCTCATGACATGTAGACCATCTCAAACCATTAACTCCAACATCCATCTTGTAGAATAGCAAGCATAGATGGGATTTAACAGCTTTAAAATGGATAAAAAATGCAAGCATCATGTTGTATAAGATCTTGAAATATAGCAAAGCAACTCAATGCAAGCATAGTTTTATCTAAATGTTAAGTATGAGAGATTTAGTGAAACTGTGACATGTGTACTTCTTTGTGACTTTTAAGACACTCATTCTTTTGAATAATTAGTTATACAACAAGTCAGATGGTGTATAATTCAGCTGCCTGGAAAGCTCCTATTACTCAATTAAGTAATTTAAAGAAACTGAGTTGACCATACCTCTTAGCTCAAGAGATTTGGACAAAGGCACAAATAATGGTGGGGGGGTCGCATATAGGAACAGATTTTAAATATTGCTATTATAAACTTAGAAAGATGATATAATAAAAGGTTTTGCATTAGCAAGCCCTTTCTGAAGGAGGGGAAGCTCACATGTCTGTCATTATTTAATGACTACTGTCCTAAATAATTTGCAGAAAAACACAAATTATTTGAGAAACAAAGCAAAAATGTACGCGTTCTGCAAAAATCTGGGCAGTTATGAGGTAGTTGACTTTGACATGCATTTGCCATTTCTAGCTTTTGCTGTGGTCCTATGCATGCAAAGTATTTCAAATACACAACTGCCAGCAAGCTGTAGATAGTATTCCATTTTTGTTGTCAGTCATCTCATACCTGATGAATAAAGATGCAAAACTATTTAAATGACTGCACACATAGTTTGTGTAGTCAGTGACCTCTTAATTCTCTATGATTTCCAGTTTAAGGGTATGACATGAGTTTTAATCATACTTCATTAAAAATCACACAGTGTTTTTTATTTATTAGCTTTTATTTACTATTTATTTAGGCATCTGTTACCCAGACAAGCTGACTGGACACAAATGTCCCTTAGCAGCGTTAGCACAGGAATACTGTCTCCTCAAAGAGTCACAGAACAGGCAAATTGAGATAGAAGGAATCAAACCTTGTGCCCTCTGTGTAAAGGAAGTAGTTTGTTAACCATTCAGAACTTTAATCCTCTGTGCTAACTACCAGCGACTTCCCCTGTACCAAGTAAAGTTTGTATCAATTATCAAATCTTAAGAGCTATTTTTACATGCTTAAATAAAGGAGCACAGAGCACAATAGCACAGTCAGGTGAGAGAAGGTTTGAGCTCCACTCTGATCAACCTGGTGAAAGCAATAATTTAAAGAGCTTCCTTCATTATGCTCTGGACGCTTTCTATTCCTTTACTGTCTGATGAACACACACACACACACACACACACACACACAGACACACACACACACACACACACACACACACACACACACACACACACACACACACACACACACACACACACACACACACACACACACCCTGTTCCTTACCTGACTGAATCCAAGCTCTTCGGCCTGCCAGCTTGCTGCCATTAATCCCGGCCGGCAAAACTTTGCTGCCATTACTCCTGGCGAACTGCTCTTCTGTCCATTACTCCTGGTGAACGGCTCTTCTGTTCATCGGCCCGTTAATCCCGGCCTGGCAAACTGTTGCTGCCATTAATCCCAGCTCTAACTGCTCAGCTTCCTTGCCGCCATTAATCCCAGCTCTAACTGCTTAAATTCCCGCCGTTTCAGCCAGCCGGAAATGATGATGTGAGCTCCTTGAGCTCAATTCCGACTGGCTGGTAGCTTGGCGGAGCTGACGTCATTGCGCACGTGATGACGTCAGCTCTGACAGCGCAAAAATTTCAAAAATGCAAAGAAAAATCGGAAATGAAGGGTTGCCACTCGGGAATCGTGGCACCCCTTCATTTGGACCCCAAAACTCGGTAAAAACTGAGTAATTTGGAACGGTTGGGAGGTCTGGTGGTGTTACGTGGTGCTTTTCTGACTGGTGGTCTAGGTGATCTTTGTTGTTTAGGAAGATTGCTTTTAAGTGTCTCAGCATATGTTAGTCTATGTGCATATGTATTGTGTGCTATGTGAGTTGTGGGTGCGTGATTTTGACAAACTGATATGCACTTGCATATGAGAGTTTACGCTCCAGTGTATTTGTGTAAGTACACCTCTCACATACTGTGTTTGCTTCCTTAAGGATTAAGTGTTAGTCAGTAAACATGAAGCAATTGCTAAATTGTCTTAAGGTGCCCATTTCCACCAAGCTGGTTGCAGAGAAGTTAAGAAATTTCATATTCATGCTATCCATTCCTTTGATTGGGAAGCTACAAAGGTGTGGTGTATTGGGGTTAGGGTGCTTTGTTGGTGCAGACCAATAAGGGTGCTTTATTAGGGTAGATTATGCTAAACAGTACTAAATTTTACTAATTTTAATGTTTACACAAAACTGAATTCTGCTAAATATATAGGTATTACCATTCAACATCCAACTAGCTGCTCTAAGCTTGTCAGCATGCAAAGTATTTGCTCTATATTTTCTGGTTTACAGGATACAGTTTTATGGACCATTCTATAGGGAAAATTTGCTTTCTAGGTGTTTGCTGTTGTATAGGGCACTGCTAACAACCACTGAATTGAGAACAGCTCAGAGTAAATGTACAAACCTATAGCAGCACAGAAAAAAAAAACAGAAAACTAACTAATGAAGTCTCTGGCCAATTACATGACTACACTATGAGCCCTTCATTGTGTTTCCCAACTCAGATAGACTAAGCAAACACCTCCTGCCATAAGATAAATAAACCAGGTCTCCTAATGTAAAATTATGGTAGAAGGGACAGACAAGTGCAATGCTATGCAAATCAACTGAGCAACTAACTAGAAATCCCTTACTGAAGGCAATTTCAAGACAGTCTTACAACAGCTATAGTGAGAGGATGAGCAATTTGTTTTTTACAAAAATACACTGAAGTGTACTAATAAGAGCAGGAAACAGTAGCAATCACTCAAAATAACTTACATAAGTGTGATTTAGCAATTAAAAGTACTTAGCCTTGCATGAATGGCACCAGATAGAGTAAAGCACCTCAGGAACACAAGCTATGATGCC
>NC_056732.1:308760565-308795565 GCF_019279795.1 Protopterus annectens | reverse complement strand
CCATCACCAACTCCAAAGGAAAGTATGATAGACACCATTAAGCCCTACAATACTCTATTGCACACTAAATTACTACTAGGTACCCACAACTTACCTTGTCTCACATCCTTCTCAACACCCCCCTCTCACCTAATGGCTGACTACCCTACTGTGTGTGCGTGGACTGCCAATATTGCAGACAGGCACCTGTAGCCTGAGAAAAGCTTAGGAGATCTATCTTCTCATCCAGGATCTGACATGCCCTCCTGCAAGTTACACCAGGAGCCATCAGTACCTTGCTCCCACCACCACAAAACAATTGATAAAGAAAATCACCTGGCTACAGAAAAAAAAAGTTTCTCTGTTTGGGAATATACAAGACAAATGTTTACTGGTATACCAGTGTGCATTGTTTAGCCCGATATATAAGTTACTATAGTTCATGATCCTTAAGGAAGAAGTTATTATAGTTCATGATCCTTAAGGAACTCTAGCAAACTGTGTGATTCACAAAATGTACAAAGCATAAAACAGTTATCATATCATGAAAATATGATTATGTAGAGCAACTGAGCTCTGATTCAGTTCACATCAGCACTTTGTGCCAAGGAAACAATGCAAATTCAAAGATCTACCATCCAGTTCAACTGCCCCGCTCCAAAATGAACAGGCCCACCCCAACAAAGACTTTCTTGGCCAAAACTATCAACAGCTTCAAGTCACACAACCGCTACACTGAATGGAATGAAACCATCCCACCGACTATCTTAACAAAAACCAACACCTTCAAGTCAAGCAACCACCCTCGCACCAAAGGGAACAAAACCACCCCACCAACGACTGTCTTAACTAAAACCACCAACAACTTCAAGTCAAGCAACTGTCCCCGCACTGAACAGAATGAAACCACACCATTAATGAATATCTTAACGAGAGACCAGCAACAACTGCAAGCTAGGCACCATAGCCATTTGAACACAACTCACTGCAATGAAGGGGCCGACGAAACCATAACCCATCGCTCCTTGGAAAAGCAGTTACCATGCTATTAACAGAATTTAAATGATCAAGACTAAACTACCCCTTCTCTACCTATTATTTAACAGAAACCATTTACTTAGCACATATTCTCTACCTACACCTATATATATATATATATATATATATATATATATATATATATATATACATATATATATATATAAAAGTACCATCTTTCTTACATATTCCAAATACTATCCAAGGCCTACCTGTCTACAGGTTGTCCTGGACATATGCTAGCAATATAAACTCACGCCAAAATGTAACACTACTTCCCCAACTACAATAATATAAAACCTAAGCTCCACCCTAGATCTGCCTCACTTCCTCTAAGTCCCCACATCAATTAACCCATCACCAACCAAAGCCTAACTAACCTATAACTTATCACTATACTTAACCCTTATATCCTTCTATACACTCACCCCCCCCCCCCCAATTTCACTTATTCTAGCCCTCCTAAAGATGGCCCTGGACAAATTGGTTTGTCCCAAACCTCATATATCACTTGCTCTGTAATGTTTCTTGCTTTCTGTTTTTAATAAATGTGTTTGCACCATTTAGTTCCTCATCCACTAGGTCCACTGGAACAGCCTTCTGGGGTAAAACCTAACCCATGTCCAGGGTCAATGAGGCAATTAAGAAACATAGGGTGGCTTCAGACTGCTGCCAGAAAGTGTTTCTATCTGCTTCCCTATGCCTGAACATTCCCAGTAACATCCCAAAAGTAGAATATGCACTTGGCATCAACATGGCATTGCCACATACTTTCTCAAAGGTATGGCTTCAGCAGGATACCCCAACTACCCAACAGTAACACTTCACTGTTGTTTATCTGGTAACAGTGTGTGCCAACAGCATATCCCTCCTTTCACTCCTCCCCCGGGATTAGCACACCCATTATCCCCTCATACATCCATTGTCAGATTAAATCTCGCCCGATACCTAGCTTATACACATAGTTATCTGAGAGAGATTTGGTACTAACTTTGCAAGATATTATATTATTTCTAGAAACTTCTATGCCTGCTTATCTTTTTGCCTTTGTATTTGCACAATTGTTCAAACTTTCACTGCATCAGGTTTCAGTCCCTAGGAAGTTAGAATATGACCCATGTATTTTAGACTTGCCACTCTTATGTTATATATGTTCTTATTTGACTTAAATTTTTGTTGGCTTTATCTCTTCAGCCATTGCTGAAGTGTCTTATCATGATTCTCTTCTGTCTGAACTCCCCACACTAACATATCAGTATGTATGTATACAGCATCTTTCAAGCCTTCAAATACTTGTGCAACAGCTCTCCAAAACAATCCTGGCACTAATGAAGTAGGACATTTTCCTAATGGTATATCTAATGTATGAAACTGTAAGTTTTCATCTTTTAGCATTATCTAAATGGATCCCTAGTTTATATCTGGTAATGAAAATTACTTAGTATTTAACATTCTTGGGACCACTTTCTGACCTGTAAGCAATGAGTAATATTCTTTTTCATCGCTTAATTCTGAAATTGTAAATCAGTATTAATGCCAATGTTATCTTACTTTACAACAATGGCATGCTATTCATCCAATGCACTGTTGTAGTTTCTTATAAATGACAGCTAAGATTTCCATTCACTGTAGTATGCAACCATATTTCAAAATCATATCTCATCTGATATGTCTTCTTGACCTCAGTTGTTGTTGTTGTGTCTTTCGGCTTTTCCCGATTAGGGGTCGCCACAGCGGAACTCCGGTCCACTAATGATTGGCAGTAGATTTTTACGTGCCGAGTTGCCAGTCTTGACGCACAACCTTCAACAAAGGTACGCCCATTCATGCATGTCTCCACACAGAAGACGCTCTAGCTGAGAATCAAACAGGACAACGTCTTACTGTGAGGCGACAATTCTACCGCAGAACCACCACTGCAGTAATTGAAGAATATATCTCCCAAACAGTTTTGTAACTTGTTAAACACATATCAGATTCTGCTTGAGCTGGAGCCTTTCTGCAGGACTAAAAGTTGCTTCTCCTCCAAAAAGATGAGTCCCTTTTACAGTCTTGTTGCTGCAAGGCAATCAAGCACTTTTAAAGGAACTGTCATAATGGACAATTGCCTCCCCATTCAAACTTACATTTGTCTTGCTTGCTTACATTTGAAAATGTCATATTCTGGAGTACAGAATGGCATCTGCAGGATACAAATAATGTTTGGCCTACTTAAGGTATTCATATTGTTATGGCATAGCATAAGTTATTCCTAAAAGTATGCTATGCATCACTGCAGGTTATAACTCTATGTAAGATAAAGAAAAGAAAACTATAATATGCAGATTTCATATACAGGAACTGCTTTGTAAGTAGATATCATATTACATTAATATGAAAGCTGTATTTTTTTAAATATATTTTTAATTTCCTAACTGTACAACTGAATAACTATAGATATACAGTTTTCACAATGTTCCTGTCTGCTGCAGTATTAACTGATGTGATATGTATGTATTTAATTTTATGTATTTACACTCCGTTGACCAGTTTAATCCCACTTGGCTAATTGCCTCGTTTCAGGGAAGACCTGAGGTGATATTCATACTGACTAAGGAGATTTGGCTGGGACATTGGAGAAATTCTCCGAAGCACCACTGAGCTGCTAATGATGCTTGAGCTTTCCAGCATGGAGGATGATAGCAAGACAGGGTTTGCTGGAAGTTAAAGTATGTTGGGAGAATAAAATGGTGCATGAGTGCAGAGGTAAATATAGTGGCATCAGGGGGAATGGATAAATCAGTCCTGGAGTGAACGATTAATTATGTGGAGCTAGAATTTTCAGAAGCTAAGAAACTGAATGAAGCAGTTGAAAAAAATGTTTTGGTTATGGGTCAGGAGAGGAGATGGAGGTGAATGATAATAAAGAGAAGGAGAGAGGATTAATAGGAAAGTGGGCACATCAGGCTAATGGATTACCTGGTTTAAAGACATGCTCTCTGTTGGGATGGAAAGACATTATGGGAATGAAGGAGATAAAGAAAACATAATGCTTTTTGGTGAACAAAAAAACACATATACAGTAGTAGTTACAGGAATTGATATGCAGTACCAGTGCAGGAATTCAACAGGTATGCAGTGTTTGTAAGCAGGAGGAACCAAAGTTTTTTTTTTTATAACAGACCCATAGTAAGAATAAAATCCAAACAAGAACAAGAGGTAAACAGGTACCCTATTTCAGACTATATTATGCTGTCCGTAGGGTTCAGTGTAACAGATATAAGTGCACTAATACATATAGCAAATTAACCTTTTTGCAAGGTAACTTTTAAAAGAATGACACTGGCAGAAAATTTCATAAACAAATGTGTAATAAAAGTAGTGAGAATCCTTGACAATATTATAATTTTCAGAATTTTAATGTATAATTAAAAAGAAAAATAACAGTGCAGTTTAGAAAAACTCAAGACTGGGGACAGAGCCAAGATGGTCAACTGAAGGCAATTTAATTTCAGAGCTCTTTAAAATTATTTACTCAGACAGGAATTCAGTTAACAATATCAACTAAACTTTACAAAATCTTGTCAATAATACTTTGTACTTCACTTGCGACAACTTTGGAAAATCATTTTGAAGAAATTCCTGTCAAATTACCTGAGACATATTAGAAACAAAATGAGCAGCACCAAATACTCTCAAATGGATTCAGCACTGAAGAAGGAGATACCAATGTTTACTTCTAATCTACAAACATCATCTATGAAAACAGATAGCTTCCAGCAAAACCTATAAAATCTTCAAGAGAACAACCAGAAGCAGACAGAAGATTTCAAGGAACTTTTACAGCAGCATCAGAGTAAAATCTCTGACATGGAAGTTGCACTAACTGATATGGATGGGAGGGTTAAAGAAGATGAGCAACATAATGACTTTCTGCTTAAACAAAACACCTGGTTAATGAATAAACTTGATGATCTCGAGAACCGATAAAGAAGGTGCAATATAAGAATTTTCGGTCTCCACAAGAAAACAGAAGGAAATAACATTGTTACCTTTTTGAACTCATGGATTCCTGAAATACTAGGCTTACAAGAAGGGGTTTTATATGGAATTGAAAGAGCCCATAGAGCACTAGGTAATCCAGCTTTATCTTCCTCTTCTACAGCACCAAGGTCAATTATTATAAAATTCCTCTCTTGTGTAGATTTGTTCTTCTTTCGGCTTTTTCCGGTTAGGGGTCGCCACAGTGGGACTCCGGTCCACTAATGATTGGCAGTAGATTTTTACAGTGCTGAGGTGTCAGCTCGATGTCCACCCTTCAACGAAGGCACGCCCATTCACGCATGTTTTTCAAATGCCACTCGACCACAGGGAGGACATGCAGACTCCACACAGAAGGCGCTCCAGCCGAGAATCGAATGGAAGAACTTCTTGCCGTGAGGCAACAATGCTACTGCTGCATCACATTCCTCTCTTATATAGATAAAGACCTTATATTAAAAACAGCTTGGCAGAAAGCTCCATTAAAATATAACCAAAGCTTTATTAGATTTCACAATGATTATTCTGTAAGAGTACTGGAAATGAGGAAAAATGGTCCTTTTTAAAGCTACTAAAACAAAATACTATCAAAACACAAATCTTGTATCCTGCAAAAATAAAAATGCATCTGCTTAATGGAACAAGAACATTTAATAGTCTTGAAGAGGCATCTGCTTATACCAAATACAACAATATAATCACTAACCCTGAGGACATGGATGTTTCCTTCTCTTCATTAAAGAGATAATCTGAGAAAACCTCTTGGAAAGACTCAAAGAAAAACATGACAAAAATGATACTTCATCCACATCTAGTAGTAAATCTCTCAAAGCTTCTACTGATAGGTAAAACCTTTTTTTTGTCTTTAACTTACAAAGTTTTTCACAGATGTCATGCAGCTACACACTTCATGCAAACTCTGTCACTACAGTCACTAACTGCTTTTAACATTTAAGGAGAGTGAATAAGCTATTATAAGCTATAATAGTTTAAAAATATATAATAGTTATCTAACTCATCATAAGTTACTTATCCTGCTTTTTTTTACTTCATATTTTTAATAGGACTGTCTGGCATTCTTACAGCATGATTGCTGATTTATTTATTTTGGTGCCTCAAAATGCACTTTTCTGAATAATTTGTGTTATCTAGCACAGTAACCCTGGGATTCAACAAACTCCATGCAGGAATAGTGCTATTCCAGCACAGAGTGAACCGTGTCCATTTAGCATTAGCATTAACAGCAGCGTGCCTTGCAAATTCATGAAGGAGTGCTGCTGCTAAGGCTAAACTGACGCAAAGAGTACTGAGTGCAGGGGGCATGTCTAGGTAATGCACGCACATCTAACATGCCTCCTTCACTCAGAAAGTGTCATAATCACTTTTGAAAAGCATTTCAGTGTCCACAGACACTGAAATGAAATAAAATCAAGTATTTCAGTGTCCATGGACGCTATATGAAATAGATAGGGGAGCATGAAACAATGCAGGGGGTATGTGACAGGTTCTGTCACACACCCCTGCATTGTAAAAGTGCCTTACAGCCATAGCCATCAGCTGTACAGGTCTCTGCAGAATGCCCAGAAGCCTGCCTCCCATACTTCTCACCCTCCTAGAGCAATAAAGCAGTATAAAGCCATAAATAATGGGGGGACAAAGGCACAAAAATAGGGACACATTTTAAACATTGCACTGACAAACCCGAAAGCTGATAGAATAAAAGGTTTGCAGTAGCATGGACTTCCTACAGGGTATGAAGACTGAAACACAAATGTTTGCCATCTGAAAGTGCCATATGGCCATAGCCGTTAACTGTACATGTCTTTGCAGAATGCGCAGATGCCTGCCTTGCATACTCCTTACCCTCCTAGAGCAATAAAGCAGTATAAATAATGGGGGGACAAAGGCACAAAAATAGGGACACTTTTAACATAGTGCACTGCAAACCCGGAAAGTTAATAGAATAAAAGGTTTGCAATAGCATGGATATCCTGAAGGGTATGAAGTCTGAATTCCAAGTGTCTGTCAGTATGTTCTGACTTAAACCCTGAGTGATTTGCCAATGATTTGCTAGAAAACCACAGTCATACTTCCTACCTTTGCCCTGTACATAGCCTTCACTAATTCTACTATTTCCAGGGCCTCAAGTCATCACAAAAATGCCCAAATCAGATTTTGTGGGGCTTGTAATTTTTTCTCCCCATGTCTAGGAATGCCAAGTTGGAATTTTTCCTCATCTCTGGCTTTTCAACTGTCTGACTCACTGGAAATAATGGGTTGACTTTATAGCATCCTGATCTGAATACAAAATTGATATTTCATATCTGTCTTGTTTCTCTCTATGTAGATGTTTCCGTGTTTGTGTGTGTCTGTATATGCTCTCAAAGTGTCATGATTCTCTGTTAGGATTCAAGAAAACTGTTTTCAGAATGCTTTTTCAATGAAGCAGTCTGTAATGCTTTATGATTAGTGGGCAAGTGAATAATTCACCAGTGGAATACATCATTGCTGAAATCTGTGTCTAACAGAACTCTTTTCAAACTATCTGGAAATATACAGAGCTAAGTATATTTTTTGGTTCTTCAGAATTGTGTACTGTAAATTGTTGCTGGACTAATTTTATTCAGAATGGTGCACTGTTATTTTTGATTCACTGTATAGTTTTTCAGATCTCTGCTGAAAGTGTTTTGTCCCACCTCTCCCTATTTTCTGCTGTGTCTTAAGTTGATATAACTGTTTTTTACAGCTTGTGTCATCTGACTATCTGAATGATTACTTGCATAATAGTAGACCCTGTTAGTTAACAGCCTGCATATCATTGCTGGAACCTGTGCCTAACAGAACTCTTTTCAAACTATCTGGAAATATACAGAGCTAAGTATATTTTTTGGTTCTTCAGAATTGTGTACTGTAAATTGTTGCTGGACTAATTTTATTCAGAGTTGTGCACTGTTATTTTTGATTCACTGTATAGTTTTTCAGATATCTGCTGAAAGTGTTTTGTCCCACCTCTCCCTATTTTCTGCTGTGTCTTAAGGTGGTATAACTGTTTTTTACAGCTTGTGTCATCTGACGGATTACTTGCATAATAATATACCCTGTTAGTTAACAGCCTGCATATCATTGCTGGAACCTGTGTCTAACAGAACTCTTTTCAAACTATCTAGAAATATACAGAGCTAAATATATTTTTTGGTTCTTCAGAACTGTGTACTGTAAATTGTTGCTGGACTAATTTTATTCAGAGTTCTGCACTATTTTTGATTCACTGTATAGTTTTTCAGATCTCTGCTGAAAGTGTTTTGTCCCACCCACCCTCCCTATTTCTGGGTTGTTGTTTAAATTTGGTGGCTTTTGCTGTTGCTTGCACCACTGTTGATTTGATCTGGGACACTCCCCCCAGTCCCATCTCTTTACCATATTGTACCTAATACACTCCTTCTGCACTTGTTTTTAGTCATTTTAATTTAATTGCATTTTTTAAACTGTGTTTGGTCTAATATTGCTACATACTCAAGTGTGCTAGCTTGCACTGCATTTGAATTGTTTTTACTGCTGTTTTAGCTACTTTTCTGTAAAAAAAAAATCTGTAAGCCTGTTTCCTACCTTTCCTGTAACTAGTGTAGTCCAGTTACAGCTTTGCTGTATCCAGGACTGTATTTAAGCTTCTGAGCCCCCCCCCCAAGCCTTTCTGTGTTGGAGGGAAGCCTTCTAGCTGGTCAGTGAGAGTGGTAAGCACCATGTAACCTGTCTACCACATAAGGAGTGGTTCTGGCCCAGAAATTGTAGTTATTGGCCTTCTGGGAAATCTTTACCATCTCTTTCAACTTTCTGATTTGAAAGTCTGCATTTGCACTTGTTTCTTTCCTGTAACTAGTCTAGTGCAGATACAGATTCTTAGTTTTAGCACTTGAATTTGCTTAGTCATGCTCAGCACTTGTTCAGAACTTGTTGTAAGCACTAAATAAGCTACAAAGTACTATAGCACTAAACCTTCCTCATTACCTAGAGAAAAACAGTTTTTGCATTTACTTTTCTCACTTGCTTAGAGAAAATAAGCTCTTGTACTCACTTTCCTCACTTATCTAGAGGAAAACAGTTTTTTATTCAGGCATGTCCAAGGGTCAGCTCCCAGTGTTCTCTCCTGTATCTGATTAATCTAATAGAAATTGCCTCATTTATACAGACAACCCTCTCCTCCTACCACTCAACACTACAACCTGTGAGAGATACACTTATCTAGCCAAACTGCAGGTAAAGCTCTCTCCAACAAAGACTGAACTTGACATTCAAGAGGAGAAGGTAAACACTTGCACCACACCACACTTATCACATAGTCTCACTATATCTACACCACAAAAATCCACACATAGAAACACAAAAACATTTGCGGAGGCTCTCAATAATAATCTGCCCAAGCAACAGAGACCTCCAAAGCAGAAACACAAGCAACTTCCATCCCCCAACACAACCCAAAGGACACATAGCCCACAGACTCAGTGTGACACTCAACCTCAGCCAGTAAGGCAAAACAACATATCCAACACACTAGTCATAGGTGACTCTATAGTCAGGCACACTGATGTCCCACTCACCAGGCTAAACAAGGAGAAGATTACTGTCAGCTCCCTGACGGGTGCCAGGATCCGCCAGATAACCCACGCACTCAGGTCACTCCACAACAAGTACAAATATGACCTTGTCATTGTCCATGCTGGTGTAAATGACCTGAGACATACCTCCCTGGACTACATGAAAAGAGACATGGAAGAGCTCTCTGATCTTGTAACCCAGGCAGGTATGACCTTAGCCCTGAGTAGCATTCTGCCATCACCCAGAGTGATACCGCAGTGCAAGGACAAAATGATTGACTTCAACAATTGGCTGAGCTTCTGGTGTCTTTCTAGGGGGATCCAGTATCTGTCTGCTTGGGATGAAATGGTTGACAGGCCACAATGCTTTGCCAGAGATGGCCTGCACCTGTCGCCCCTGGGTTTCCGGATACTGGCTAAGGCTCTTGCCGCCCCATAGCGCCTTTTTTAGGCAAGGTTCAAATGACAAATTCACCACCGTAACAGGAACAGGCAAGCAAAAACTGAGGTTAATGCTACTCAATGCTAGAAGTCTAAATCTCAAAATGCACTCACTCAAGGCACTCCTTAAAATGGAGAACATCGATATCTGTGCAGTGACTGAGACCAGGTCAAGGCTCCAGAGAGCACCCCTGCACTACCAGGCTATAACTTATACCACACTTTTCGACCATGTAACCTGGACCGGAACGTCAAAGGTGGAGGTGTGTCCATATTCATTAAGGATATCAGCACCTACAGGCTAGTTGCTCAGCATAATGCATCCAAGGTTATCCAAGTGCAACTAACTCTGGGCAAAACTGCAATCCAAATTGTAGCTTTCTACAGATCCCCCACCATGCCCCAAGATTCCCACTCCTCTTTTCTTGATGTACTGGAAAATATTAGGGTTCAACCAAACACCCTAATAATGGGTGATTTGAACTACCCTACCATTAACTGGGAAAACTACTCATGTACCAATTCCTTCACACAATGCTTTCTGGAATTCATAAACTCCAATGCCCTGGATCAACTTATCCACACCCCACCAGGGGCAACAATATCCTAGACCTAGTCGTTACCAACATGAGTGACTGGTGTTCCACACCTGAAGTCAACTCCTCGTTGGTCTGATCCAACCATAAGCTAATCACCCTTGATATCCACATCCTGCCCCCACCCCTCATTAAGGAAACCATGGTAAAAAATTTCTCCAAGGCCAACTTCATGCTTCTTAAGACAGAAGTGGTGAACTTCATGACACCCATGCAGATGGACAATACATTTATGACTGCTGAATCCTGCACAAATGCACTTTATAAGCACTTACACAAGTGCATGGATTGTGCTATCCCAAACAGAACCAAGACGTTATCCTCCAAAAAAAAGGAAGACAATCTGGTGATCCCCTGCCATAAACAAACTGTACAACAGAAGGAAGAAATTGTTGCAAAAGAGAGTAAAATCCTATGAGTGGAGGAGCTCCCTGGTCAGCCTCAGTAAGAAGCTGAGATCCCTTAGAAGATCCTCCAAAGCTGGCTACAAAAACAAAATTGCCACTGATTCTAAGGACAACCACAAAGCATTCTATAGCTATGTCAAGAATCTCAATGGCAACACCCAGATCTGCTCTGAGTTACAGCACAACAGCACGAAAATTACAGAACCAAGTGATATTGCCAACATCCTGGCAGATAGGTTCAGTGCTAACCTTACCCACCCCCACCCCCTAAAGGACCTATATCTATACAGGAAGAATGCAGAGTCCCTGTAATCACAACTATGCAGGTAAAAACTGCATTCTCTAAAGCCAAAAACACAGCATCCATGGGACCGGGCAACATCCCAGGCTGCATTTTACAAAAAATTCAGAATGAACTGGCTCCCAAACTAAGCACCGTGTTCAGTCATAGCCTCACATCAGGCTTTGTGCTCACTGAATGGTGTACAGCAACAGTTATCTCACTCCACAAAGGGGAAGCCACCACTGATCCTGGGAACTATCACCTTATTAGCCTGGTGAGCTTGGTCTGCAAGGCCATGGAACGTATCATCATGGAACTCATAAACAAAGACATTGGTAACCTCAAACTCTGGATTCTACCCAGTTTGGGTTTGTGAAAGGCAGATCATGCATTCTGAACCTGATCGACTTGTTTGAGGTGGTCACCAAAGACGTAGATGAGGGTAAGGTGGTTCACACAGCCTATCTTCACCTCGCCAGGGCTTTCAATACCATCCCCCATTCTGGAATTATAGCTAAACTCACCAAACTAGGTATAAATCCCTATGTCAAAGATGGATTGCTAGCTGGCTCACTGACAGAACCCACATTGTAAATGTTGCACACTCCAAATCTGACCTCAAACCAGTGACAAGTGGAGTACCACAGGGTTCAGTCCTGGGACCACTCCTGTTTGGTATCTATTTCTCTGAAGTACAGGCTAACACAGAAGGCCTCTGGCTAATGAAGTTCGCAGATGACTGCAAACTAGGAACCATAGTCGAGTCCCCAAATGATGTGGAAATCCTACAGAAGGGCCTCGCTGAGGCAGATGCCTGGTATCAGAGCCATGGCCTCAAGCTCAATGCCAAAAAGTGCATTGCCATCCCCTTTGGTAAAAACTCTGAACTACTACATAGACAGCAGTCTACTTAACACAGAATGTGTGATAAGAGATCTTGAGACCCAGGTGGACAGTAGTCTGTCCTTTGATAGTCACATCACTACAGTAGTCAGGACGTCCTTCTACATGGCACACCTCATCATAAAAGGGTTTTCATCCAGGAAAAAAGAGGTCATTGTTCCCCTCTACTCGACACTCATTAGACCCATTATAGAGTACAATGCCCCTTTTGGAATGAACCTCACAAGACATCTACAGCAGCTGGAAAGGCCACAGAAGTACCTTGCAAAGAGGATTACTGGCTTCAAACAGATGCCCTACACTGACCGTCTCAAAAAACTCCAGCTTTACTCTGTAGCATATCGCCTACTCTGAGGTGATCTCTGCCTACATATAAAGCTATGTCAAACCCAGAGCTGTTGGACATGTTACACCTAAAGAAATCCCAATCCCTCCAAGCTACACGGTCTAGGGACCTAAACCTTGTCACCACAATATTCAGGACATGCTGGAGGGATAGATTCCTGTCCCAGAGACTTCCCGTACTCTGGAACAGGCTACCCATCTATGTCAAGCAAAGTTCTTCATTGGCACTCTTCAAAAAAAATCTTGATGAGTGGATGGGAAATAGGAAATACACCCCAGGGATCACTTCTGTGTCTCTGCTCACAAGTGGCACAGGAAAATAACTTTCTTGGGTGGTGTAAGCAAGCCAGGGAACCTTGTTGGCTAGGCTTACGTAGGCCCTCAGGCCGATAGCCTAGTACCTACCTATGAACCTATGAACAGTAGTAGTTCTTGTTGCAAATCTTCTATTTTAGTTTGTACACTTCCTGTAAACTCCATACTTGGTTTACGTCTTATGCATAATCATTGTGTATAATGTAGACAGTAAATGTGTGTGTGTGTTTATAGAGAGTGAGATTGATGCATTGTTTGTGTAAAACTAAAAATGTATATATACACACACACAGACATCATTGGTTCACTTTGCTCTGATGAACTGACAATTCAGTAGAGATAAGTGCTTGGGAAGTTTGTCAGCGGCACAGTTTGAGTGCTCGAGTTGTCAAAAGGAAGAAGATTGTGTGGGTAATATACATGTACAGATTGAGTTCGTAATGCTGAAACCTTCAGTTATGCCAAATGTTTTGGTATTAGGTGTGTGTGTGTGTGTGTGTGTGTGTGTGTGTGTGTGTGTGTGTGTGTGTGTGTGTGTGTGTGTGTGTGTGTGTGTGTGTGTGTGTGTGTGTGTGTGTGTGCATGCACCCATGAGTGTTTGTGGGAGAGATGAGTGTAGCTCGAGTGCTTGTGTATCTTGAGTATCTTGTGTAGTGGTATTGTTAAGGAAAGGATCTCTACAGTAAGACGTAGGATTGGCAGACATTAGTAATATGTTTCTTTCTTGGGTGGCGTAAGCCAGGGAGCCTTGTTGGCTAGGCTTACTTAGGCCCTTGGGCTGATTGCCTAGTACCTACCTACTGGGTTTTTTTTGCATGAATGTGCTGATTTAGGGTAACATGGACGTGTGAATACCGATTACCAGTACAGAGGAATAGCAACATACATTACGCCTGTTAACCTAATTTTTTTACGTGTTATTTGGCTACATTCTCTGTATTTACATAGTTAACATTGGGTTATTTAGATGTGATATCTCAACTATGCTGGCTTACTACTATACCCAATTACAGCAATTAAGTTTTAGTCATGTACTTAGAAGCATACAAAGCCCCATGTGTTCTCCTAGTGTTTTTTTTAGTGAAGTACCAATGCTTGCACCACCTTACAGTGAGCAGAAGGTGCCAAACATGTATCCACTGCTCCAGCATAGCCCAAGTCAAGTTTCATGCCTTGAACACCATCCTCTGTATAAAATCTACTGCACATGTGTATGTCTTCATGAAAATACTTTCTGACTTTATCCCTGTTTCAGGAATGAGCAATTTTAACTTGGTCACTATCCCAGTTATTAGTGCTGGTTGGCTGGACCATATGTTTTTTAATTTTTTTTTTTTAACAAGAAACATCTTTGCTATGTCATAAATGATAATTTAATAATCATACATTAGTATAAATGAAAACAAACCATATTGACATACTTTTTGTTGCAAACATTATACATCACAAACCATATTGACATTATTGTATTTGCAAGCATTATATCACTTATAATCTGTCCAGAGCCACGGTGGTGCAGCTGTTAGCATTGTCGCCTCACAGCAAGAGGTTCTCCCATTCAATTCTCAGCTGGAGTGCCTTCTGTGTGGGGTCTGCATGTCCTCCCAGTGGTTGAGTGACATTAAAGACATGCAGGTAGGTGCATGTGTGAATGGTTGTGCCTTCTTTGAAGGTTGGGCATCAGGCTGGGAACTCGGCACCATAAAAATCCATTGCCAATCATTAGCGGATGGGAGTTCCGCTCTGGTTACCCCTAACTGGGAAAAGCCGAAAGAATATCATCATATCACTTATAATCTGTCCAGTCATTGTCAGTCAAACATTACATACCTTATTCAAATCCTGTCATCTTTTAAACCTCATTCTTTTTCTGCATGAGCCATAATACCCAATGTTTTCATATTTAATTTGGTTCTACCCCTTCCATCTAAATCTATCCCAGACATTCCACCAAGTCAAAGTGGGTGTAATTACCCATTTCTGAGGATCCCAATTCCAGTTGTTTTATTTCTGTTACTATATTCACTACTTCTAGTACTGTTGGTTTAGACTTTGATTTCCATTTTCTAGTAATTGCTTTTTTGGCAGCCACCATAATTAGACTCAGCAAGGCCTCACCATGTCTAGACAATTCTGATTCTGTATCATAACTCAAAAAATTGCTTCTCATTGAAATGTGAAGGTGGGATAGCAGAGCATGACAGTGTTACAGTATGAGGGAGCACTAGCTCAGAGAAGGTTACTTTTTTGTTTTGCTCTGACAGGTAGAGCATGAGAGTGTGGGTCTTATGGTCTGGTGCTCATCCTTAGGAGAGAGGGGATGAGTGCTTGGTTGGAGAATTAACCTATTTCTTATTTGTTCTTCACCCTAGTGTTGACAAGTGCCAGGTCAGGGAGCAGCACTAGATGCTATACTGTAGTACTGGTCATACCACTCTGTGTTCATATTCCACACCTTACACCTGTGTCAGTTGGCTGCAGCCCTTCTGATTCTAGTTCTGACCTCCTCATTCAACCATCCCCCCCCCCAGATACCTGAAGCTGTTAACCTGTTGCACTATTTTCCTTTTTTATGCTGTGGGCTGACTGTTTCACTGGTGATGAATTTGCAGTCACTGATTATATCCTAGTGCCCTTCTCCTTACTAGGAGGAAGTCTACCAAAATTGTATGTTGGCCAGTCTTTTACATGACCTTATGACTCTGTCTTTCTCTCTCTCTCTGAACCATGTCTTGGCCACTGGCAAGTCATTTGCCAGAAGTGTAGAATAGCCTGTCCTTTATTCCAGTTGCCCCATCCATGTGGACCCAGTCAGCCCTCATATTCTGTTCTTTATTCCGATGTGTGCATTCAAGTGACCCATTATTAAAAGCAATTCCTTCTGTCCTGCTTTGTCTAGTAGGTTCTGCAAGTGCTGACTGAATGCACTCTCCCTCACTAACACAACCCTGCTGTGGGAAATAGGCTGAGATTATGAATACCGACCTATCAGTAGGCTTGAGTCTAATTGCCCTGATTCTATCATTCATTCTGATGACGTCCCTTACTGTCTTCTGAAGTTTTCCCTCACCACAGTTTACACACCTTTTGTAGTCTATCCTCCTGAGTAGTAGACTCTGGATCCCAAGCCAAGTGGCTTTGCTGTAGTGCCCTTACATCTTGTCCTCTGCATACATAGGATGTCCACCTACCTTCTTACCATTATGTTGTCCACTTCCAAGCTACGTCCTGTCAGTGAACCTACATTGTGTTTAGCAATTAGTTCATGGCTGGCAGGTTGATTGGTTTACTTGCAGCTGTCACTTAGAAGAGCTATCCCAGGTAACCCAAACTGAGCAACTGGCTGCTGGCCAGCCATTAGCTTATGACCAAGGGCTGCTGGGCTTTTTATGGTGAGCACCCCCTGGTGTAGGTGTTCAATACTTGTTAGAAACACTCACGGCTTTTATGCAACATTTAGGTCTGATCTTGGCTTGTTCTCTGATTCTTGACATTGCTCACCTGGATATTTTATACAATATTTCTGCCTTAGAGGGAATGGTTAGATGAGATAACATGAATTAATTCTTTTAAATGGATCATCCAGATAAGTTTGATATATTTGCTTATGTTATTGTATTGCTGATTATACTCAGTAGTTGCATGAGTGAGATAACTGTAATTACTTGCTGACTACTACCAGCAAGGAGCTACCCTATATTTTGGGCATTTTTCTTGGCTTTGTCAGTCATGTGTGGAATTTAGATGGGAGGAAGGGCTCATCTAAGTGATATAGTCTTTTACTGAATTACTCAGGTCTTGTCCTTACTGATGATAATAAGTCTGTGTTACATAGCTGCACAAGGTAATATAAAGAATGCCTATTCAACAGGTTCTGTGGAGCAATTAGCACTTGTGATTGAGCATTCTTAGCTTTGCAGTAATGTAATGCAGGTCATTAGCACATTACCAATAAGTGCAGTTACAATATAGCACTGAGTCATTATCACTTTTCAGGCCAAACTGTCAGCAGCTGTCACTGTTATTCACATAAGTAGAACTCGTTATCACATTGATGAATGCCCAAGCCATTTTGTTTTTTTTCCACTTGGAGTCATTGCAAGACCCCCCCCCCCCCACACACACACACACACCAGTTTATTTCTTTCATTTTTACAATTTCAAGAAATATAACAGATATATGGGGCAAAATCTGGATGTTCCATCTACCGTTAGCCCGACTTCCTTGTGCTGCACATTGGAGAGAATGATGTGATCAGTCAACTACTCAGAAGTCTACAGTTTCAAATCAGTGCAATTTTTGAACACCTGCAGTTGTGGTGGCCACGTTGTCATTTTGTGTGGTCTGATATAATTCCTCGACAGATATGGAAAACAGAAAACAGTTAATGGGCATCTCACAAGGCCAGACATTTACAAAATGGGTTCATGCATGGCTTAATGCACAGGGTCGGTGGATCTACAATCTGCCATGACAGCATCACCGCAGAAAATGCTCACCTGTTCAGAAGGGATGGCATTCACCTAACTGAGGAGGGCATTGCATTGTTCTTGACTGACCTCCAGAATGGCCTGAGGAGAGCTATGTAGGATTGGTAACATGCAGCTTGTGAGAAGAATGGAAAACACCCATGACCAAGCAGGACCAGTATAGTAAGCAAAACTCTATTATGAAATGTGTTGTGTAAAATATATTTTTCTGAGCTTGGAAAATCACTGTGGTAAGGAGCTGGTGAGGATGCTGAGAAAGAACAACTGTTTCAGAAGAGTGCTACCATGTACAATCTAATATGTGAGTGACCATCCTGCAATACTTATTTTTTAGTCTGCTTTTATCAGCCATGTGTAGAGTTTAGATGATAGGAAGGGCTTACTAATACAGAACATGATCCCTTAGGTCCATTGCTGAATGGACACATGTAAAGAGAAAAGGCATAGGTAAGGCAGACTGCGGACACTGAAGGAGGTTGTGACACTGCAGTGGTATCAGCTATCTGAGTGGGTAGCCAGTACAGCTATCAGACAGATCAGATGGCCTTGCCTGCCACTGAAGTCCCATGCCTGTCATGGGTTCATTAGTGGAGTGGTGGCCCTTATCTACCCATTCAGCAGTATGTTGGCTACACCAAGAATGTGTATATTTACAATCATATGTGTCTACATGGTAAAACAACTGCTTCTGAATGCTGTACACAGGTACACATATCAGTTTGTTTAGGACTTGGGTTATGGAAATTATGATTTTTTTCATATTTTGGTAAATAACTTTGCAAGGGAACATGTCAGTGTGCCAAGTAATACCTAATTTTGAAGACAGTATTGATAGTTCCAACATGGTAAAATAACTGTCCCTGTATGTTATACACATGTACAGATATCAAAGTTTGTTTCAAACTTAGGTTATGGAAATTATGATTTTTTTTCATATTTTGGTAAATAACTTTGCAAGGAAGCATCTGAATGTGCTAAGTAATACCTCGTTTGGAAGACAGTATTGATAGTTCCAACATGGTAAAAGAACTGTCCCTGTATGTTGTACACATGTGCAGATATCAAGTTTTTTTCGGACTTAGGTTATGGAAATTATGATTTTTTTTTCATATTGTGGTAAATAACTTTGCAAGGGAGCATGTCAGTGTGCCAAGTAATACCTCATTTTGAAGACAGTATTGATAGTTCCAACATGGTAAAAAAACTGTGCCTATACATTTTACACATGTACAAATATCAAATTTTGTTTTGGACTTCGGCTATGGAAATTATGATTGTTTTTCATATTTTAGTAAATAACTTCACAAGAAAGAATCTGAATGTGCTAAGTAATTCCTCATTTTGAAGACAGTATTGCTGGTTCCAACATGGTAAAAGAATTGTGCCTGTATGTTGTACACATGTGCAGATATCAAAGTTTGTTTTGGAGTTAGGTTATGGAAATTATGATTTTTTTCATATTTTGGTAAATAACTTTGCAAGGGAGCAAGTCAATGTGCTAAGTAATACCTCATTTTGAAGACAGTGTTACTGCTTACAACATGGTAAAAAAACTGTGTCTGTGCACTGTACATATGTACATATATCACAGTTTGTTTAGTCTTGTGCAATTATGAAAATTATACATTTACAATACTTCTCATTATTATGCCCATATCTTTGCAAGGGAGCATGGTGATCACACAAATGATGCATCACTTTGAAGCTGACATTCAGATGCACAACTTCTATGCTGATATGTAGGCTCTGTCTGTTATAAGTGATGAGATATTGTGCTTTGCTTATTTATCAGTTATGAGAAATATTATATTAATCATATTTCTGTGAATATCTCCATAAAGGAGCATCACACAGTAATAGTTAAGGTATCATTTTAAAGCTGACATTCATACTAACAAAATAAATACAAATTGTATGGGTCTACATGGTACATTGACCAAGATATTGTGCTTTGCTTTTCCGAAAAGGTAAAACATATGCACAATATCAACATTCCTTGCCAAATATTTAATAATGACTTTGATATGCACTATCAACATTTACACTGTTGGAAGGGTCAGTATCTGCTGAACAACTTTTGTGTTTAAATTTTTAGTCTAGCTCTTATAGTTACTACTCATGTTCCCAGCTACCTACCATGTAATACTAGCTTCTTGTAGCAACAACTGCTAATGTCTGTTATGTACCTCAAAAACAGATTGTATCAATTGTTCACTGATGAATCTCAACTACCTTTATAACCATGTTTAGTATATGTCACCATATTTTAAAATTGTACTATGTTCTACAGCTGTTTTACACCTGTTTTCTTCTTGTCTTGCGTCCTTAACTGGACTAATGTCTATATTTAAATGCTATGTTTTTTAACTGTATAATGCAAATAGTACTGCGGTGGTGGTGCTGCGGTAGCGTTGTCCCTCACAGTAAGACGTTGTCCCATTCGATTCTCAACTAGAATGTCTTCTGTGTGGAGGCATACGTGAATGGGGCGTGCCTTCATTGAAGGTTGTGCATCAGGGCTGGTAACCCGGTACATAAAAATCCACTACCAAACATTAGCGGACCGGAGTTCTGCTGTGGCGACCCCTAACCGGGAAAAGCCGAAAGACACAAACAAACAAACTTAATGTGGAGCTTTTCTCCCCGGGCCTCTGCTGAAAACAGACCTGTGTCCAGTCAGACTCTCCCGGTCAGCAAATGTAAATAAATAAATAAATAAATAACATTTTTTTTCTGTATGGTATTACAAATGGATTTTCTGAAAATGAGCTCAGGCTGCACTGTTGCTCCTATGGTGGAATTAAGCAGGCAGCTTTTTCTGAGCTGCTCTGGAATGAATGAGTTAACATATAATTCCAGATAGATTCCAAGTCTGAAACACAAATGAATGTCATTATTTCCTGATGTCAATGCTCACATCATCCCAGTGGTTTGTCAGAAAGCCACAACTGTTATGGGAAACAGACTAAACATATGAGCCATGCATATGGACAATGTCTAGACATCTGGACAGTAGAGAGGTATGACTACAGTCATATAACATAAGAGAAAAACCCATGACAGCTACCAACCATGTCATCCAGCATCTTCTGAACCACAGTAAGACCAGCACGACACTACCCCAAATCAGCTCTGGGGAGTTACCCATGTATATCCAAATATATCATGCACTACAGGGATGGAACTGTAAGGAATAGCAGATATTGGTGCAAAAATATCCACCCACAACCTTTTGCACCACAGTCACAGCAACATACCAGTACCCCAAATGAACCCTAGACTAGAATGATTGTTTGAACAAACAAATCCTGATTGCCAGTCACACACTACACCAACATATACTGACCCAACTCACAGTCTACAGGATATTTCTCAGTCTGCCCCTACAAACATATACACCTGATAGACCACCAGCAAATGTAGCAGCATGCACAGTCAGATAGAAAAAGGATCTATGACACTTACATCTGCTACTCTCCCTACACAGCCCAGTAAACATTTACACACAACACTGCTACACAATCTTGGCAGTCTGTTAACAATGGCCAGACATACATAACTCTCAACTGTACAAATTTCCACAGAATGTCCAGGGAGTGGGACCATATTCATGGCCACTGCTGCATACCACTTCCAGAAGTCTGCTAAGTCAATGGGATGATACCTGGAGTGCAGTCACTAAATAATGATATACCATACCTCTGAACCACTTACAGCAAGACATCTGGACAAGGCATGACATACTTGGGGGGACAGGGGGCCAGCAAGAGGGGCATATCTCACATAATGGTGTTGCAAACTGAAACAGTTGCTGGTGTTACAGGCTTTGTTGTAACATAACATCCCTGAAGGATATGATGTCTGAAACACCAATGGATGTCAACATTATCCAACTGATTTCGCAAAAAACAGACATTGCCTGAGGTTCCCTATTATGTGATCAAAACCTTAGGTTATCGAACACCTAAAGGTCGATCACTAAATGTCGAAGTCTGAAAATTGCGAACAGTCATTTCTACACAGGGAGATGAGTCATTGCACCATTATGCAGATTTTGTTCTTTCTCCACTATCAAGCGATCTCGGAGTTGGTTTATTTAGTTAGGGGGGTGTGGGGGACACTTTTTTTTATTTGGCCAATGGCATTGTTTCCCTATGTGGAAGCATCCATTTTTGATGTTAACAGTTTGATATTTCATGATCGACATTTAGGTGTTCAATAATTTAGGATTTTGATCATGTAATATAAACCCTTGTCTGAGGAACAGATCAAACATAACAGGCAAACCTCTGGGCAGTCTGTGAACATCAGGACAGTCGAGAGGTATGTCAGAGACATATCACTGTCAGACATCAAGTGATGCAGAAAATGCATGTCCAGACAAACCCTGTTATTCTAGCAACCCTCTATGTGTATAACAGCGCTGCTTACTTACAATCTGTACACAATTCTGAACCCTTGTCCCCATGTTGTTGTGCTGTCTCCACATGTCCTGTCCTGAGAAGTATTCCCACCTACTCTCTGTGAAGCTGTATCTCTCACACCTCCATAATGTCCTACACACAGGCAAGGAAAAGGGGAAAGGCCCACATGAAGGCTGTAATTATAGCACTGTGTTGCTATGGCATTGGCTAATGGAAAGACAACACAGCTGCTCTGGATGCAAGTAGGAAGTGTGAGACACCAATTGGTGCACAGGCCATCACCTGCTCATGAGTAGTACATACAAAAAGCAAGCTGCTGCCTATGCAACACAGGTCTCAATCCATCTACACAAAGACAGACTGTGACTACACAAACCTAACCATTTGCATTGTTGTGAGGAAACACTTCAGCACTATAACAGGTATGTCAGTCATGTAAACTTGTAATGGAATGCAGAAGGGGGATGCAATAATGTCAAATGGGACATTAAATACTAGACCACAACAAGACCTGCTGGACCCACATGCTGCTGTCCTGCATCTATGGCTATTCCCACTTCCCCTGTCTGCATTGACATTGAGCACATCTCTGGCCCCTGAGTCACCCCAGCAAAGGTCAGCTCATGTATGACTACTACTGGAGTGTCTGTTGTCCAGTACTGAGTGTGTCACTGCTAGGCCAGCTACCTGAGATGTTGTAATTATTCATATATCACCTGTGAATGCTACTCTGATACATATGCTTGTCTTACAAATGTAAGAGACTTGTACAGGGTATGTGCATAGTACACAACAGGTCCAGATGTGTGTTGAGCTGTATGTGATATACTGAGCCCATACCTAACAACTGTCCAGGGTTTTGCAGACTGACCACATATCTGCCTCATATTTGCAGTCAATGCCTCATACAGATGTGTATTGTCTGGCACATCACTGGCAATCCATTAAAGACTGAAGTCATAACATATTAGCATACATTTGATTGCCAGATGTCATATCCTGCAGAGTAGACCTGTGAATGCAACACCGTCTTTGCTGGCAACTATGTGTGTTTCAGCTAGATTCATAAAGTGACACTATTTACTGGCCTGTTCCCACCACTGATGTGTGCCTTTGTGCAGATGTCTTGCTCTAACTTGCTAGATGTCTTACTATGACACCCATGTCAATACAAGCGTACCTTGTCCTGTAGGATGCTGACATTTGTGCAGTAGCTGACACTTGCTTTGCAGCTGTGGACAGCACACCAACCTTGCCAGGTCACTCATCCCATCATACGTTTAGACCCCAAATGGAGGCCTGCAAAGCCATAGGAGGTGGAGTGTTGAACATTAGCATACACATATACACCTCCAGGCTAGCCAAACAGTATGACACATGGGAGACATCCTGGGTGCAGTTAACAGCTGACAAATCACCTACTCAAATCATAGCTAGCTACAGGCCTCCAACTATGACTATGGACACCAACCACACCTATTGGAATCTGCTGGAATCTGTCAGGATTCAATCATCTACCCTGCTCCTGGGTGATTTTAAATACCCAACCATAGTGTGCATGACCTATGCCACCTGAACATGAATGCACATAGATTTCTCAACTTTGTCAATGGCAATGCAGTGGATCAGCCAGTCAACACTCCTACAACAGGTGGAAATATCCCATACCTAGTCGTAACCAACATGTATAGTCACTGTAGCACTTCTACAGTGCCACCCTCCTTGGTAAACATGTGTAGTCACTGTAGCACTCCTACAGTGCCATCCTCCTCAGTAATATCTGACCACATAGCCATCACTGTGCAGGTTACCATCTCCCCTGCCCCCTCTTTACAATGTCAAACAGAATTAACTGCACACAAATAACTATAACTCCCCTCAGAGAAGGTAGAAGAAGCTGTACGGCCAATGTCCATTTGTTGGAACTAGCAGCAGTGTCCAGGCCCACACGACAATACTATGTGAGCACCTACATAGCTGTATTGACTCAGCAATACCTGACTGGACAACATCATCTCCCTCAAGGTAGGGTAAACACCTGTGGTGGGCAGCAGCAATACACAAATACCATAATAGGTGGAAATAATTGCTGGATGGGCCAAGGAGGAACAGGTGCCTCATTAAAAGCAATGTCACTTTGGTCTGCACAAGCAGATGAGGTCACAGATGATTTACCCTAAGACTGTCTTTGAGTGCAAATTGGACACATCCACCAGGACCAATCACTAGGCCTTCCACACATGTCTGCAATTCCAGAGGCAACACACAAATCTGCTCTGTAGTGGTGGTCAATAACACCACATACACATATTGCATAGATGTAGGCAACCGGCTGCAGACAGGTGAAGTGTAAACAACATCCCCCTGACCCCCCCATTGGTACACATGTCCATGCACAGTACCTGCCCCCTCCCCTCATCATTAGGAAGCAGGTCCATAATCCCTCTCAAAGGCAACACACAGAGCTCTCCATAGGCCTTATACCATCCTTGACTGCATCCCACATGAACACAGGCATGGGCTCTGAGATCCATTCCGCACTGTAGTCAAACACAGCCTGAGCACTGGTGTCATCCCATCTATACAGAGGACAGCCACTGTCATCCCTATACACAAAGGTGGAGCAATCCACTGACCCAGGCAATCATATGCACATCAGCCTAACTAGCCTGCTCTGCAAGGGCATGGAAGGCAATATCAAGGACATTATGAACAGGAACATCAGCAACATCAAAATGCCTGAGCCCACACAGCATAATATTGTCATAGGGAGAGCAGGCCTGTTAAACCTGGTCAACCTCTTTGAAATAGTCAACACACACAAGGACGAGGGGCAGATGATGAACAATGCCTACCTTCACCTAGCCCAATTCTCTCACAACAATCCCCAGGTGGCCAGGATACATATGCCTACACACCTAGGCACCAACTTGCATGTTACCAGATGGGTAGCTAATTGGTCCAATGATAGTACCCACTCGGTCAAAGTAGTGGAACCCACCTCTAGTAGTAGATTCTTCCAAAAAGGTGTACCCCTAAGATCGGTCTGGATGCTTTTACTGTTTGAGATATACATATCTGAGGTACAGGACAAAAGCAGTGGTCTGTGGCTAACCAGGTGTACAGATGCTTGCAAGCTGACCACTGTCTTACATTCCCCTACTGTTGTGAGCATCCCCCAAGAGGCACTCACCCAATTATTGAATGGTTCAAGAAGCATTACCGCAGAATGAATGCTGGGAGAGGCATCATTCTCCCTTTGGCATGTACATTGCCAAGCAAATTCAGCAGTTGCAGATGCCATGGAGGTTCCTGACCAAGCAATTCCAGGGTCTGAAACACCTATCCTATACAGGTAGACCGAAAGCCCTGTCCATGTACTCAGTCTCATACAGACTGATCATAGGTGACCTGTGTCTGGCATACAAGGCCATGTCCAAACCAGCCTTGATGGCATCTATGCATATCCATAAGACAAATTGCACTCACGCATCACACACGCAAGGCCCTCACCTGGTCTGTGACATGTATAGTATATATATGTTGGCGGGATAGAGTGGTGTCCCACACAATACACTATCTGTAAAATACATTCTCTCTCCATGTCTAGCAGTGTACATGTATAGCCCTCTGGAAGAGGAAGCTGGACGACTGCATGGGAAATGGATGAGACACCCCTGAGATCCTGCTTGTGTCCCAGATAGACAGGGGAAACAGGTGCTGGCTTGGAAGGGGCATGGGCAAACATCTGGGCCAGGCTTATGAGGGCATCAGAGCCAACAGCCTGGTATCATCTTAAGAGGCTATGCACCTAGTATTTTACATGTGTCCTGTATGTATTGCAGACTGTCCTGCAATGTTGTCTGAAATGAATCCCTGTGAGTCTGAACTGTGTATGTACTGTAGTGATAGTATATAGTCCTGTCCCCTCATCAGTTATCATCACATACCGTTACACCTTGTCAGTGAATATGGTCTGTATAGCAGTAAGTCAGCTCTTGCAGTATGTGTATATGCACATGGTGACACTGTATAGTTCACTCCAATAGCCTTGGTCTTGGCCACAATTACCATTCTGCTACTAGACCCATCACACAGTAAGATTTGTCACCCTTTGTTGTGGGCCAGACAGTAGCAGTTATATAGATAAATTGTGGCAGGCAGAACTACTGTAAGGTCTGCTCTGAAGAGCGCATAAGTGTCACAGCTGTGTGTGTGTGTGTGAGTGTGTGTGTGAGTGTGTGTGTGTGTGTGTGTGTGTGTGTGTGTGTGTGTGTGTGTGTGTGTGTGTGTGTGTGTGTGTGTGTGTGTGTGTGTGTGTGTATCTCAGCAAACATAATACTGCAGGGTATTACTTTACATATGTTGTGTTCCCCTTGCAGGGGAACACAGGGGTTGGTGTCCCTCCCCCTCACGACCTGATGTCAGTGTCTTAGCAGACTCCCATGATGATGGTGATCATAGTGAGGCACAGGTGGGGTCTTTGGTGCCTGAACCCCTGCCATTATTTTGCTTCCCACTTTCACCCACCATGTCCCAGCACACAGTCAGTATGCCCACACATGCCCAGTCCCCAGCAGCCATGGATAGTGGACAGGGTAAGGGTGTTGGCATGGAAAGGCTAGTGTGTTGAGTATGGCAAGTGTGAGTGTAGACACCAGCCATAGGCAGAGGGCAGGTGAGGTCACACACAGACAGATGGACAAGGGTGCTCAACAGAGGACTGCTGCCCATCAAACCCCTGTCGCAAGTGCCACTGTAGGTGTCACCAGATGCATGTTACAGTCCATCATGGAGGCACAGGTGCGTACTGACTGCAACACCAGACAGATGCTCAGGGTCATGCATGCGGCACTCCCTGCCATGCGTGACAACCTCCACAGCAGCTGCGATGCCATACGTCATCCTGCCAATGTTGAGGAAAGAGAATGGGGTGAGACATTGTCACTGCTCGACCATGCATTGTCTGTGCTTGAGCATGTGGTGGAAGCAGGGCATTGGCCAGGTGGACATAAGTCAGAAACATGATCAGCTGTGAGCCCACATGGCCATGCAGATTCACAGTCCCATAGTGGCAGTACCAAAAGCACTACCAAAGGGAGGGTGCTGTCCACACCACACAGGGGCAGGCCATACACACACTGTCCTGGCCAGTCCCATCAGGGACGCAGGTCCAGCAGACAGCAGTCACCATCAGGGAGTAGTACTGCATCTGTCCTTGGACCTGGAAATGCCAGTGATACTCTTGGCAGAACCTGTTACCGCACCCTTGCCAGGGGACAGTGAACAATACATCCTGCCATGTACGGTCCACAGCTGTCCAGCATAGACCTTTGTTGGGCATCCACATTGCTTGCAGGTATGCAGATAAGCACTCACACATCCCTATCCCAGGCCAGTCACCACCAGACATGCACAGCTCCTCTGCACAGCCCAGGTGAACATCACCCCTCCAGATGAACACACACACACACACACACACACACACACACACACACACACACACACACACACACACACACACACACACACACACACACACACACAATGTCAGCCATATGGCCCAGCATAGGCCTCTGGCAATCCAACACCACACCCTATGCATGTGATGATACATGTGCCACAACCCTGTTATCCATACCATCGATGCACAGACATGCTCATATGGGTCTGATGCACAGGGTGACTATGGTACAGTGTAGCAATGTCATGCCATGTAAGGTGCTGTCTGCTGGTAGTAGTTATGCGTACACATTGTGGTGTATGTACCTTGTTAGCCATGTTGCACTATTGCTGTTAGTACTGCTGACTGACTGTAGTGTCACATACTATATTCTGGTTGCGTTCCAGGTGTCTGTGTGTCTCTAGACTATGGGCCTGCTGACAGCAGCAATGTTGGGTAAGGCGGAGTGGTAAGACCGTCACCTTATCATAGCCAAGGTACCACTGTACATGTACATGTTTACCAGGTGTGTTTACATGCAACAGTGTGTGAGGGGCAATTGTGGCAGACAGTGTGACCTTCCATACATACCCTTGACACAGCCACCTAGCCCAAATACATGTCACCTGGGTGTTCCATAGTTCCGCAGGCTCACACATACACAGGAGGTTACCTGAGTATTAGCACTAGGTCCCTCACCAGCTTAGCCATTACATTCAGTGCAACAGATTCAGCTATCAGCACCTGTTGCCCCTGACATTTCTGTCATATCGACTCAACCGTCATGCAGTTGATGAGGGTTTGCCTGGTACTGTGTATGACAGGTTTGGGGTATGTATTCCTGGCACAGGTCAGCCTGTGTTAGTCTAACCTGAGAATCACCAGCATGTGTGTCTGCTATCTGATATGCATGTATGGCCTCTCGTGCTGGTAGTGCACACAAAGTCATAGTCCTTTACATGGGACAGCTGATGAAGGGCTGAGTACACCTCCTACCTGCACAGTCTTATGAATGATAGCACTAGATACATAACACAGATAGCACAGTGGTACTGTAGTGTGGCAGTGTCTGCCAATACTATTGAAGTGGGTGACAATTGCAGGGACTGTTAGGATTGGCAATGGTGGGTTCAGAGGCCCTTAACATGTTAGCACCATCTCACACACAGACATGCACACCACTGTATGGGGACATGTATTGAGACACCCATGCACATGGAGGTGACACTTATCAGAGTGGATGAGCTACCCATCTATTAATGTACAATACACAGTGATACGACCATTGCACTTCAGTGGCTTTGTGTTAGAAACTGTGTAACTGTGCTTGTATAGTGGATGACATCTGTATGGGCTGACACTAGTCTGCCAATGGAGGAATTCACAGGGTGGAAGAGGCACACAACATGGTATAGCCATCACAAACACATACTGAAGACAGACACAGGGGCTGTGCATATGAAAACACATACACAGTTGCCAATAGACATATTAGTAACCCTACATATCCACTTGTATGTGCCATAGTGCTGTGTACACATGCCATGCTCCATATACATTATATGCCTGAGACATAACCCACATCCTCTTACAACAGGTAATCTTGCAAATGCCTTCATGAATGGTGGGATAACCCACCAGACATAGCGATTGGTCTCATCTACTGCTCCTACATACATGCACAATTGATAGTGTGACAGACTTTGTATCAGCATAATGTGTCAGCAGGTAAGGTGTCTGATGCTGGCATGTGTGTCACTACAGTAACTGTGACATGTTTGGAAATGTTATCACAGGAATGCTCATTGTCAGGGGACACAGACAACATATTGGTTGCAAACATGTGGATATCAAATGTACAACTGTACAGATGACTGGTATGGGCTGTACAGTGTTACATGGTGCATGTGGGCAGATGCCATTAACCGGGTCTTTAAAGTAATGTCATCGGTAGGGGGTCAACAGGCCTTCAAATGATATAACCTATACACACAACAGCCACATGGGATAAGCTTCACATACTATTGTTGTTGGTACTGAGTTTAGAACCTCTACCTATCTAACTATTTCCACTATAGTATTACTCAGTTATTGTACACCCCACAGAGCTTAGAGGGCTGACAAGTGTATACAGGTACATCTAGAATGAATGACATCAGTAGGCCTTGTAAAGTAGGGCAATGGGAAGTGTACTTGGTGGTACATGCCTCAAAATGGTATAAACCACACCCCAGAGGATATGTTTTTCACCCCCCCCACACACACACACACACACATATACACACACACAGTTTCACAGTTGTCAGTATTGAGATTAGAGCCCTCGTATCTAGTTATGTATGCTACAGTGCTACACAGTTATCACACATGCCACAGTGCTTATAAGGTTTAACAGTGTCACATGGTATGTCTAAGGTGATTACATCAATAGCCCTTGTAAAGTATGTCAATGGGAAATGTACTAGGTGGGAAGGGCATCAAAATACATTACCCTACAAACATACACACTTACAAATACCTTCACACACACACACACACACACACACACACACACACACACACACACACACACACACACACACACACACTTGCCCCAATTGAGTATAGAACTCCTGCTTATCTAGTTATCTGTGCTATGCTGTTCTGTAGTTATTACATATGCCAGGGAGCTTATATGGCTGAATGCTGTCCAAAGGTACTTCTAAGGGTAATGACATCATCAGGACAGCTAAAGTAGGGCACTGGGAAATGTTGTGCGTCATGCTACAAACATACACACTTACAAACTCTTGCACATACACTTATACGCACATACATTTGCCAGACCTGAGAGTAAAAACCCTGTCTATCTAGTTATTTGTACTATAGTGCTATGCAGTTATCGCACGTGCTACAGAGCTGTCAACTGCCCAAAGGTGCTTCTAAGAGAAATGACATCAGCAGGACTGTGAAAGTAGGGCACTGAGCAGTGTTGTGAATGGGAAGGTCCTCAAAATATGTCATCCTATAAACATACACACTTACAAACACTTGTGTGCGCGCACACACACACACACACACACACACACACACACACACACACACACACACACATATTTGCCAGAACTGGTAATGGAACCCCTGCCTGCCTATCTAGTTCTTTATGTTATACTGTTGCATAGTTATTGCACATGCATGGAGCTTATAAGGCTGGGGCTGTGCAAAGGTACTTCTAAGAGGAATGACATCAGCAGGACTGCTAAAGTGGGGCACTGGGAAGAGTTGTGGGTGGGAATGGCCTAAAACTATTTCACCTACAAACAATCACACTCCCTCACTCTGACACACACACCCTCTCTTTTGCCAGAACTGAGATTAAAACCCCTACCTATCTAGTTATTTGTACTATAGGGTTACGCAGTTATCGCACATGCTACAGTTCTTTTATGGTTTATAGGTGTCCAATGGTACTTCTAAGGCAAATGACAGCAGCAGATCTTGTGAAGTAGGGCAATGGGAAGTGTACTGAGTTGGAACAGTCTCCTAATACTTTGACCTACGGACGGACACACACACACACACACACACACACACACACACACACACACACACACACACACACACACACGTAGGTGATGTGATATTATAACCCCCACCTCAGTACTATTACACAATGGGGCTCACCTTTTATGCTGGCACATGGGACTGGTTACAACTGGTATGCCACTGTCCACAGCAGGACATCACTCTATGCCATTTAGGATATCTGTGTGTATGACTCACTCTGTGTGTGTCCCCCTGTGTGTCTCTCTCTCTCTCTCTCTCTCTCTCTCTGTCACTGTCTGTCACTCACTTCCCCACATCTATGTCTATGTATGCTTGACATATTATCTGTTGTCCATATATATGTCTGTGTATCACATGCAACGGATGCAGATATATTGCATATGGGCAACCTACAGCTAGCTGAGGGTAATCCTGTCTGATGAGTGTGTGTAGGGACAGTTAAGGTGTACATAGGTGTCTGTATGCACAGACATATATACACAATACAGTCATGTAGTCTGATGTGGGTTCCAACATGGCCTGTGATTCTCTAAGTGTAGGAGCATGCCCAGTGTGACCTTCTATAGTGAGAGTGGGACTCCATTCCAGAGAGAGGTGTACTCCGGTCTGGGGTTTTGTGTGCTGCAGCCATATCTCTCAGCAGTAAACAGGTCTTTCTTAGGGGTACTGGGTTTGTTTAGGAGATATTTTCTGACATATTTGTAGTCTGACACTGCAATGTATTGTGTCATTACCTAATGAAAGACATCCTCAGATCATCACAGTGCTTTACCTGAGGAATACAAGATGTATGATGCACAGACCAATATTATGAGCCCAACTATGTGCATTCTTGCCCAATAAGGCCATTTGGGAAATGTGGCTGCAGCCAGTTGACTGATGATACAGTGTAAACAGTCTAGCAACCTGGTGATATACTGTCTGGGGATCTCCTGTTTGTCTGGTATCTTTCTCACCTGAGATGTCATATCCTGGTGTGGCCATACCTTTCAACTGTACATTTTTTGGCAGATTGTTCAGGTGTTTGCCTAGATGTTTCATCCAGTCTACATAAACTTGTGTTTTTATGGCAAGTTATTTGCATATAATTGAAGACTGATGTTACAAAATAATGACAGACATTACTGTTTCAGACTGCATAACCATCAGACAATTCCCACTAATGCAAAACCCTCATCACACCAACTTTCTCAGTAAGTAAGGGCAATATTTAGAACACATCCCTATCACTGTGCCTTTGTCCCACTTTTATTTCTGACCTTGTCCAGATGTCTACCTGTCAGATGTTGGGAGTGTGAGTACAGAGTGTATTCTATTGTGCAGACATCTCCATTATATGTGTAGTATATTTCACATAGCACTGTGACTTTCACATATGTCAGTGGCAGAGCAGTAGGTGTAGCTGACATGCATAATAGTTGACACTGCAGTTATCTGCACATGTCCCTGTCAAAGACAACACTGTACCTAGGCCACTACAACACAACAGCCAGGAGTAAGTGCTGGCCAGATCCTGACAGTATTAACCACTCATACACAGAGCTCATTGACCCTTGCATATTGTGGACACGCAACATGTTTTCATGTGTATTGTGACAGCCCTGGCAATATTTGATCTGCTGCTATTTCCCTGCAAACATATATGTTTTTGCATTTCTGTGAGAATATGGGGGGGCACACCTGTCAACTGTACACATTTGCACAGACTGTGCTGATATTTGATTTACATTTTGGCTCCATTTATCATATTATTCTGCCCTGTCTTGGGGACTAGAGGCATATCACTAAAGACCACAGATCAGATTGTAATGGTATACATTTGAGTTTCAGACTTCTTACCCTTCAGAGCCTTACTGCAAGTGTAAGACCTGCTGTGCTATCACTGTGTAAGTCTGTAGGAGGTAATTCAACATTGTCACCACTTGTGGTCCTTTGCCAGACATTTCTTTATGGTTTTCTACAACTGACTTGCTGGGTGAGGCTGAGGGGTGAGTAGGGATCCCCACACTGATGTCCACGCCTGTGATCTATGACCCCCCAGTTAGCTGGCACCCTACATATACTGCAGTGGCATTTGCCATCTTGGGTCCTACTGCATAGTGTCGGGAGGCCAGTATTGGGCAGACATTTCCTGGTCTCCCACATGACTGTCAGTTGTTTGCTGCTATCCCAGTAGGCCACCCCATTCACTTGCGTGCATGCAGCAATACCATAGATATGCTACCAGAACATACTGATATATTCATTTATTGTTAAGAAGACTGATTTACCTTGGACCTGCAGCAGTTGTGTGGATAGTACTTGAGGGCTGCCTATGTCGGATGCACACAGTACATTGATTATACATGGTAAGTTACAGGTAGTGTGATCTGTGTGTCATCCATTTTTACTGTGTGTGTGAGTCAGAGAGAGGTGTTTGTCCCTGGGTGCCTACAGTGTCAGTGTGTGTGCTATGCATTGCCTCTTTGCCAAGGCCACTCCATACTGGGAACACCTCTGTCTGTCTACAGTGACTGGCTCAGGGGGTTCCTCCTCTGAGTCCCTCTGTGCCTGTGCAGACCTTGGCAATGGTGGGGGGCTATGTGGCCCTTACCCATGCTGTTCCTGCTGCAGCTGTTTCCGCAGGATCATATTGTGTAGCATAGCACATACTATGAACATGTATGCACATGTGGCTGGACAGTACTGCAAGGCTCCCTCAGATATGTCAAGGCAGCAGAACATGTCTTGAGCATCCTGAACACACGCTCTATAATGATCCTGGTTTGTGTGTGTGCCTCATTATGGCTTTCTTGAGTAGGTGTGTGTGCATTTCTGATGGGTGTCATCATCCATGGCTCCAGTGCATATCCAGCATCCCCCCACCAGATGGCCATAAGAGATGTTCCCGTGGCAAATCCCTGACACAGAGAGAAATGCCAGATGTGAGAGTTGTGATAGCTTCCAGGGCTGCCAGCACACACATTCATGATAATGCCCTGGGCATTGTACATGACCTGGCAGCTGATGAAGGGAAAGCCCTTGCAGTTTATGTAGCCCCCTACCCTGCTCACCAGCTGGTGTTTTGATATGGATGTGCATGCAGTTTATGGCACTCAGCACCTCCGGGTATTGTGCTACAAGGTGGAAGAGGCGCATATTGCTGTTCAACTCCTCCCATGTGCTGGAGAAGTAAATGTCCTCACCAGCTTGTGGTAGCATGGCATCCAGGAAATGGTGGAGTACCCTGAATGCAGATGCCTGTGAGACACCCATGATGTCCCCAGTAGGTCTTTAGAAAGTACCTGTAGCTAGTATTCTTAAGGCTACACATACCTTGGTATGCTCTGGGATGGGTTCCCCTCTGTTGGCTCTCGGTCTGAGTTGAGGCCAGCACAGCCCAATGATTTGCTGAAATATGTCTCTGTCCACCCTGTAATGCTCTACTATCTCCAGATCATGTAGCTGCTGGTAGGTTACTCTGGGTCTGAACACTCTTCTCCTCCTCCTCAGTCCGGGGAAGTTATCAGCATTATCTTTCTCACCACTGTCAGCTGCCAGCACATACAGATGTATCAAAGTGACAGCAGCCCCTAACATTTTGTTAATTAAAATTCCCCCGAATGTGTACACCAATGGTGCAGAGTTTGTGGGTAAAAACAGACTGAAAGGTGTTTGCACAGTTTATACTGTTGTGCTGCAGATGCTGCCTGTATGATTGTCTGGCTATGATACATTCCACCTGCCTGCTATTTTATTTGTACTTGATTGTTTTTATTTTTCTATTTCCCTTTTTTTTCCCTTCCTATTTCCACCCCTTTTAAACACCAAGGCATGCCGCGCAAACCCAGTGCCCAAATGTAAACAGTTCTGCTATTTCCGGGTTTTTCGTTTTTTTTTTTGTTTTATACCCGGTGTGTGCTGTGCAAACCAATTTAGTTAAGATAAACAATGAGAAATGGCCCTCCCTGGACATGAACATGCTCTTCATTTTATGGAATAAGTCAGTACAGCCTTATACACATCCCCTTGCTTAGTTGTGCTTAGCTAAGCTCAAATGGAACCATGGAGCTCCAATGTGCTTATGCCAAGCATGACACACACCCTTTTCATGTCAGCTGCTTCTCCTGCTTACACCACTGCCATATAGCTCCTACATGGTTAAGTGCAGCCAAAGAATGGTCTCCCATTTAGAGAT